>NC_056731.1:221891776-221976776 GCF_019279795.1 Protopterus annectens
GCTCCAGCCGCTGTTACAGTGCAGTGCAAAATAGCAGAGCAGTACCAACAGGAAGTTAACAAGTTATAGAAGATAACAATTCAGTAATATCTGCACTTTAGAGACAGTAGCAGACTAGCAGAATGTAGAAAGAGTTTCTTCTAATCCCCCTGGATTTATTCTAGCAAACAACTTCTTTCTTTATGGTAAGAAGAGTCCTCCAGGCTCTTCAGGATTAAATAATCATCAGACCACCTTTCATATGCTGGAATACTCCTTTGAACATCTGCAGTTTCACTTCTCCGCCCAGGTACCATGGTTGAGACTGCCCTAGTGGAATCTGGAAGCTGATTCTTTGGGCTACTGATACACCCCATACACAGCTCAAAGCAGGCTGTTTATAATTAAGTGCTTACGAAACCTCAGCCACCCTTTCATTTTTACTCGCTCTCTTTGTCTCTCAGTGGCAGTTTTCCATAATTCAACTGCCTCATTTAAAGTAAAAAAAAGGTCTGTGTCTTCCTCCAGTCTGGCCATCGGATAGGTATTATATCACTGTACACATAATCACGCAAATATATATCTGTATACATAAACATACATATATACGGGTCCTTATCAGTTGATCAACTTTCAGAAACTGACAATATATATGGTTGAGACTATATGATTAAGTTTTTGAAAACTCAAAGCTTTTGAATGAAGATTGCAGTACAGGGAAGATCGAAAAGTTTACCCTATTCTTCGTTATACTGCGATCTTGGAGTTGGTATATATAATTTGCAGGATGTGCAGTGGGGAGGAGGTGCAAAAATGTAAAAAAGTAGATTTTTGTGGGGTTTTTTCAGTGTTGAGTTTTTGGAAATTCGATCATATCGTCTCTTTGATATTTGTTTTGAGTTTCTGAAAAGTCGATCATGTAACATAGACCATATATATATATATATATATATATATATATATATATATATATATATATATATATATATATATATATATATATATATATATATATATATATATACATATATATATATATATATATATATATATATATATATACATACATATATATATATATATATATATATATATGTAGATGTATACACACGCACACATATATTTATATAAATGAATGCAGTAGATATGGTCGCAGCACCCATTTATCTTGTGCCACAATTTTTGGTAAATTTTGTTGATGGTTACAGTGGTTGAATTATATTACAGTCTAACCGCAACAGTAAAAGGATTTTTTTTATGTGATTGCAAATGTAAGCCGTTCATTTTTTTTTTTGCAATCACTTTAGTTCGGAGTTTGTTTGTTTTTTTTGTTTTTTTTATGTTAGATGTCTGTCATCGCTGCTGAACTTTTTATACAAATTTTCTGTCAAAGTTTATAGGCAATGTAAAAAATGTAATCATAAATAGATGTATGTACATACACACACACACACACACACACACACACACACACACACACAGATGTATGTGTTTGTGTGAGTGTGTGTGTGTGTGTGTGTGTGTGTGTGTGTGTGTGTGTGTGTGTGTGTGTGTGTGTGTGTGTGTGTGGGTGTGAGTGTTGCTGTTTGTGTGAAAATATATCTCCTTGTTACTTGAAGAATAACAGTGTTACTTTTCACTTTTCTTTCTTCTACTTTACCCCCTCTCTCAGCCAATCAAACCATAGTCCTTACGAAAGAGCTTACGTAATAAAGTTTTGGAAAAGGAGAACATCTGCAAGTTTCGCTGTCTTTTTGTGTTCACGAGTACTAGTTGGTTGTGTTGTTTTCAATCAAACCATGGTTCCCCCATCACCAGAGATAAGGGCTACCAGAAGGGGAAACATTTATATCATCATAAGGTGTTGTTTGGGACATTTTTGTTGTGCCCTACGACTATGTACACATGTCCAGGAAGAGTCCATGAGTGGAGCATGCGATGGGCATCATCACTGAAATGATTCTCACTTCCACAAGGGTTTGATATCACTAGAACTGCCCTATCCACCAACAGGATGCACCACACAGTATTTTTCTCCAATCTTCATCTGGGAGATCAACTTTCGCTCACAAGGCTTTGAACATATGGTCTCCCACTAATCTCCCTATCTGCATCATCAAGCACCCACAAAACTACCTGAACTTTAGTCACATGGGCTGTAGTTAGGGTTCTTTCCTTCTGTGCCACCACTGCATGTTGAGTGTTGCTCTTTGTTGATATTTTGATGGATTTCCCCACCTGGTGGAGAAAAAGTAGTCCTTGAAAGAAAAGTATAAACTGTGTGAATACTGAGTATTTAAGTCTGCTTTGTGAGGTGACAAAACATTCCTTATTTTGAAACACTGCACTTGTGTAACCACCTGGGAAAATAACTGAAAATATCAACAGCATAAGAAGGACTGACTTTTCTTTTCTGCTTATTCCCCAATTTCTCGCCCTTGTATATAAATATCCTTTATGAAACTATGAAGCTGGCCATGAAAGACTGTTTTATTTATAAAACACTAGACAGATACCACACTGGTAGCTGTAAAGGACATAAAAATATATTTTTTGTAATCTGTGATTCTTTTAACAGCTACCTAGAAAGTGTTGTGTCTGGGTTCTTTCCCACCCATGCAAGTACTGCATGACAAGCAGTTACTAGTTAATGGCTTAACAGAAATGAACTTCCAGAGTGAATGCTGCTCTTAATCAAACGGTTCTTTAAAAAGCTTGCTGAAATTTGCAAATAATGGTAGCGGCAGATGAAGTGTACCTTTTAGCCTGGGTACTTTTCAAACCATGAATCTACACACACACACACACACACACACACACACACACACACACACACACACACACACACACACACACACACACACACACACACACACACACACACACACACACACACACACACACAATTATGGACACATTTATTACACACGCAAAAATATTTTGTTAGTTTGTTTGCTTTTGAAATGCTTGTTATCTTGGATTCTCCTTCCTTATTTAAGACAGTTTTAACTGTTGCCATTATACTCCACTAATGTCCACACCCTCCAGTTACTGCCACTTGACTGTTTATCTCAATGTTCAATTGTGATTAAAAAAGTGTTCATAGCAAAGTATTCCAACTTATTTGCACAAACGTAGGCTAATCCTGCAAAGCAGACAGACTTGATCATGACACTCAGAGTAAGCCATTCTCATTCACAAACATCCCAAGTAGCCAGTAATTTTAGCCTCCTTGTTGACTGTGTATGAATCAGATATCTGACTGTGGTAAAAAAAATAATTAATTATGGACACATTTATTTCAATTTTGTTTCACCAAAACACACAGTTTCCCAAGTATTTGAACATTTTAATACAAATGCACACTAGCTATTCAAAGCCATTTTTTTTAAATGAACAAACAAAAGGGTAAGTTACTTTCATCCACACAGCTCCTTTCCCCATACAGCAGTTATGGCTATCTTGCTGTGTACATCTCAAATGAATGCTAGGAGTCTAAAAAAGAAAACTCCACTACCTAGAAGCTCTCTTTACCCTACAGAATTTTGACATCTGTGCAGTCACTGAGACATGGTTTAAAGCCGCAGAGAGCACACCAACAGTGCAAGCTTATAATGCCTGCCACACATTTAGGCCAGCTACTTAACAGGTAGGGACTAAAGGTGAAGGTGTCTCTATTTACATAAAAAATAAATATACTTCAGGGCTGGTCAAACAGGATAATGCACTTGAGCTGCTGCATGTTCAAATCACCATAGGTAAAATCCAATACCACTTCCTTGCAAGTTATAGGTCCCCCTCTATGACCCAGGAAACCCAAACCATGTATTTAAAGTTATTAGAAACACTACCCATTCAACACAGTACCATATTCATGGATGACTTTAATTACCCCACTATTAACTGGGAATCCTATACGACACCAAACGTACATGCACATAGATTCCTGAATTTTGTAAATACAAACTCCCTGGACCAGATAGTCAATACACCAACTAGGGGTGCAACCATACTGGATCTGATCCTCATTAATCTGGGAGACTGCTGCACACCCCCTTACTGTAATGGTAAGGTCAGACCACAAAATGGTTTCCTTTGAAGTAAAAATAAAATCTGGACCACTAGCTAAACCTGGGATATTCAGGAATTATTCTAAGGCTAATCTCCTGCTATTAAGTGAGACCCTGACAAAATTTCAAGCCCCCATAAACCCTGAGAACTCTGCTGCCAATGCAGAACTTTTCACAGAAACCCTCTACAATCATTGTTAATAGCTGCATAGAGGCAGCTGTAAAAACTAGGAAGAAGTATAAAACTAACTCAGAAACAAGCCACCCTGGTGAAATCAGAAAAATCAATAGGATATATAACAGGAGGAAGAAAATCATGGAAAAATTAGGAGATGCAGCGCCCAGAAGGATAAAATAACTTTCATCAAACTAAGCAAACAACTCAGAGGACAAATAAAGTCTAATGAAGCCAAATTTCAGGTAAATTTGACCTCCCAGGCCAAGGACAACCACAAAACATTATTTAACTGTGTCCACAACCTCAAAGGCAATACACAATTGTGTGCAGAGTTCATTGTAAATGGAGCCACCTATACTGAGCCAGAAGATATAGCAAACCTCCTGGCTGATAAATTCATCTTCAACTTTAGCCCTCTCTCACCCTCATCCTTCCCTCAGGAAATATCATCAAATGTAACTCTCCCAACTATCACTAGGGAACAGGTCCTTAATGATCTCTCTAAGACCAAGAACACTGCATCAATGGGTCCAGTATCCCAGGATGTCTTCTAAATAGCATGAAACATGACCTATCAGAGCCTCTGTAATTACTATTTAACTGTAGACTCCAAACAGGCTTCATACCTCATGAATGGAGGAAGGTAACAGTCATCCCTCTGCACAAAGGTGGGCCATCTACAGACCCATAAGTCTCACTAGTCTTATATGTAAAACCATGGAACGAATTATCATGGAGATGATCAATAGAGATATAGTAAACTTCCAGACACTAGACCCAACCCAGTTTGGTTTCATCAAGGGGAGATCATGCCTACTCAACTTGGTGGACTTCTTTGAGAAGGTCACCAAAGCAATGGATGAAAGCAAAATTGTTCACACTGTCTACCTTGACCTGGCCAAGCCATTTGGCACAATACCCCACCCAGGCATTGTTGACAAACTCAAGAGGTTAGGTACAAACCCATAACTCCCCCAGTGGATATCCCACTGCCTCACAGACAGGACCCAGGCAGTTAGAATCAGGGAGTCCACTTCCACAAAGAGGACAGTCACAAGTGGAGTCCCTCAGGGATCAGTCCTTGAACTGCTCCTTTTTGGTATTTACTTCTCAGAACTCAAGGCCAATGTCAGTTATCTCTGGCTGACTAAATTTGCAGATGATTGCAAATTAGGAGCTGTCACTGAATCTCACACTCATACAAATATTCTCCCAGAGTGGCTGACATAAACAAATAACTGGTGTCAGAGCCATGGGGACTAAAACTACATGCCAAGAAATACATAATAGTATCCTTTGGGAAGTCATCCATCCCTAATAACTATCATATTGACAGAACATCCCTCAGAGCTGAACCAGTAATCAAAGACTTAGGGACACACATAGATAGCAATCCAGCCTTTGACCATCACATGTCAACAGTGGTGAGAAAATCATTCTATGTTGCACAACTTGTAAAGAAAGGTATGGCATTTAAGTCCAAGAAAGTCATTGTTCCACTGTATTTGGCATTCATCAGACCTATCATTGAGTACAATGCCCCCTTTGGTATGTACCTAACCAGGTATATCCAACAATTGGAACGTCCACAGAGGTTCCTCTCTAAAAGAATACAGGGTGTAAGGAAAATTTATATGCAGACCACCTCAAGACCCTATCCCTGTATTCTGTTTCCTACTGGCTTTTGAAGGGAGATCTACACTTGGCATACAGGGCATTATCAGACCCCACTCTGATGGACCTCCTGCGTATCCACAAAACAAACAGCATCTGAATTACCCATTCTAAAGACTTAAACCTTGCCTGTGATATAAATAGGACCTGCTGGAGACATAGGTATGTTTCCCAGAGACTACCACATCTATGGAACAGCCTCCCCATCCATGTGGAGCAGAGTTCCTCCCTAACCCAGTTCAAGTGCAACTTGGACAATTGGATGGGAAACCAGAAATTTATCCCTGGTTTGGCACCTATGTTTTTAATGGACACAGGTAACCTGTAAATGGTTCATCTCCTAGGCCCATGCTTACACTTTTCAAAGGTATTAAAACTTGTCAGAGACTTCAGATGTATGGCTAGGCTTAAAAAGACATCTGTGGTCATTAGCCTAGTAAACAACTATGAACCTAAGGGGAAAAAAAATATCTCTCAACCTCTTAGCAAAAGAATCAGGGACAAACTCAAAAATAAATGGGACAAAGTCCCATAATCATAGGATCATAGAAGGTTACTAGGCTAATGGCCCTGGGGCCCTTACAAGCATAGTCAAGAGTTTATCCCCAAAAAGAAACCTCAGTCAAAACATGTTGCTCCTGTAAATGAGACATACAGGTGGAACCCTTGGGACAAAGTTGTGGTTTCCCATCCAAACTTCAAGGTTGCACTTGAAGAGAGTCAGCAAGGTACTCTGTTTGTTTGACTTGTATGGGAAGTCTATTCCAGAGAGGAGACAGCCTCTGGGATATAAACCTGTCTCTCCAGCAGGATTTGTTGATGTCACATATTAGATTCAGGCCTTTCGAGTGGGTAATATGCGAGCAGGTAGACTTACAGATATGGAGCATCTCTAGAAGGGCAGGGTCCAAGATTGCCTTGTAGGTGCTACACAGATCACCTCTGAGCAACCTGTATGATACCAAGTAGAGTGACAGTGATTTGAGCCTGTCTGCATGGGACAGGTGTTCAAGGCCATGGATTCTCTTTTTGAGGTATTTATGTGGCCTTTCCACTTGGTGCAGATGTTTGGAGAGGTACATACCAAACAGAACATTATACTCAATCATTGGTCTAATGAAGGTGGACTATAGAGAGGCAATTACCACCTTTTTTTTCTGGATGCAACCAAGTAAAAGGCTTTTCTGACTACTGCCACTGCATGATGGTTGAATGTGAGATTGTTATCAACTTGCGTACCCAATCAGAGACTGATTTCTCTTACATACTTATAAAGTTTGTAGAATAAAACTGTTCTGATGGTGTACAGGGTTAAAGCCCTGATGATAGCCTAAGTGACCTGTGTTTGATTAATGGGTCAGGCAGCTGATGTACTTATAGGGATGGATTGGCGTTACCATTCCAGGTGGGTGGGTGGGTGGTAATATCTCCCACAATGATCCCTGGTGGAGATTGGGACTGTTGCATAATGGAAAGTATGGTTCCAAGAATTGGTGGGTGGGTGGCAATGACTGAGCTATTGTAGAGTCAAGATGAATGTCATAATGTCCTCATCTTATGCCTGCCCCTATAATCACCAAGGTCTCAGGTAGATCAAAAAAAAAATTCCAAGTCTTGACAAAATGGCAGTGCAACTCCCAGGATATCCTTAGGATTCACATTGGCCCTGTCATTAAAAACAATAATAGCCTGGGTGCATTTGATCAGCTGGTGGTCCCAGTGATGTACTTGGGATGCTGGGATGGCTGTCTGAATGAGGGTGCGGGGGCAAAATAAAAGTTGCTAAAGTAACAGTTTTGCATTAGCATGCATTTTCTAAAGGTTATCCAAAACTCAAATGTCTGTCATTTTTTAGAGACTGCAATCCTCAAATGTTTGCTAACAAACAAATTTTAATGAGAAACAGGCCCAAAATCGGATGCAAATTAGGGGCAGTCGAGAGCTATGGAATTTCAACTTTCTTTTTCATGAACAGTAACCAGAAGCGTTCCAACTTATCACATACAAATGTACTTTAGCCCTGCATAGCCAGAATGTTAATTGAGTAAATGACTAGAGGACAAGTTATTTTCATCCCCAAATAGCCAGAACACCCACTGAGCAGTTGTAGTCACTTTGCCATGCACACTTCATCTGGTCATTCATTAAAAATAACCTATTACTGAAAAAATAGGGACAAAGATAAAAATTAATGAGGGGCAAAGACCCAAAATCAGATAGAGTTTAAATTTTGCTCTTATAAACTTAAAACCTTGCAAGAATAGCAGATTTTGAAATGGCATGTATTTGCTGAAGGATATTAAATGACAAATGTCTAGTAGCATTTAGTACCTGCAGTCCTCAATGATTTACCAGAAAATTGCAAATTGTATGAAGAGCAGACCAACTTGTGAAGAGAAAACACAAGACATTCTGTGAACTCAAGGAGTTTCATCTTTGTTTCACAAAGTCACCACAAAATAAAAACTCACTATATTTCATACAAATGAACACTGGTCCTGAAAAGACAGACTTTAAGCTTATTTATTTATTTATACATTTGATGACCGAATTAGTACCCTAACCCAAAGAATCCTTTCATTGCTGACCTGGACCAGATGACTTGACTACATTATCAAATTTCTTTGTTATTTCATCGATCATCTTGACTCAACCATACTGTACAATTTTTTTTTTCCACACCACATAGTATGTAAAGCAGATGTGTACAATGCAGTAAGCTGATTTCATTGACAGTCACCCCTCCTTATTTAACAACTGCAATCTTCAAAATTTAAAGGAAAACCATACATTTTATGAGGCATAAATCAACAATATGAGGCAAAGACAGGGAAATTATGTGAAATCAAGAATAATGCCAGCTTTGTTTCATATCTCACAAACTATCACCAGAGAATAAATATTCCAAATGTGTTTCATACAAATGCACACTAAACCTCAAAGGAAGATTTTAAAATGAGGAAACAACAAAAGAGTAAGTTGCTTTCCTACTCATCCAACCCCACCCCTTCATTTAGTGACATAGTTAATCAGTGTTTGCTGAATTTTGTTATTTGCTAGTAATTACAGGTGTGGGGGTAGCCACATTCTTTGATTTCCTGTCCTTGCCTATTTAAGTGGTACAGTGTGAAATATTTTCTGCTTAAAAACCTCAGCTTTGGCCAGCTAAGAACTTGCTGTATTCAACTGGACTTATAAGAGAATTTAAGTACCTTTATCTGCACTTTTTTTTTCAAAAAAATACAGTATTTAAATTGATTTTAACTGTGTGTTGCAGGAATATTAACTGAACTGGAAGTCAGTGTTTGCTGAATTTTGTTATTTGCTAGTAATTACAGGTGTGGGGGTAGCCACATTCTTTGATTTCCTGTCCTTGCATATTTAAGTGGTACAGTGTGAAATATTTTCTGCTTAAAAACCTCAGCTTTGGCTGGCTAAGAACTTGCTGTATTCAAATGGATGTATAAGAGAATTTAAGTACCTTTATCTGCACTTTTTTTTCAAAAAAATACAGTATTTAAATTGATTTTAACTGTGTGTTGCAGGAATATTAACTGAACTGGAAGTTTTGACTCTGCTCTTCAGTTAGTGCCACCCACCCTCCCTGTTTTTGTTTTGGTGTTAATCTTAGTGGTCTTGAAACTGCCCGCCCCTCTTGTAAATTTGTGTTTGGATACTCCTTCTGGGCCCATCTCATTTGCTCACTCAACTGAGTGCAGTGAGATCATATTCTGATTTCAGGCACTCCTACTGTGTACAAAGAAAGCATCTGGGAAAAAAAATGTAAGCTTGTTTCCTGCCTTTGCTGTTAAGTGGTATAGACTATTTGTAGGCTTCTGAGCCCCCAAACCCTTCTGTGTTGGAGGGAAACCTTTTAGCTTAGTTTTTTTTTCTTATAACTAGCCAGTTTTCTAGTTTCAGCACTCAAATCTGTTTCTTTGATCTCAGCACTTGTTCAGAAAAAAAAATAAAAAATTCATCTGCTTTTACTGTACTTGTGTTTCTACCTACTTTATTTTACTTTTGCATCATCTTAAAAGTACTCAATTGTATTTATTACTGCTTGGTGTAACTCATTCTAAGCCTTTTGGTTTAAACACTTGGGCTTCAGACCAGTTGTTTTGCACTGAGATGGTTTGTGGTCTGCACTGTAGTGGCAGAACAGGTAGCTTACATCCTTCTAGGTTGGGAACTGCTGACTGAGAGCTCAGTGTCTGTTATTCTAAAAGTGTATTAATTCTGGTTTAAGCACTTGGACTTTCAGGCCAGTTATTTTACATTAAGAGGGTTCGTGGTCTGCACTCTTGTGGGAGGAGAGGCTGGACTCTGCCCTTCTGAGCTGGGAATTTCTGGTTAAAGGCTTATAGTGCATGCATATCTGAACTGCTTCTTACTGAAGTTGGTGCACCTTGTTTGCTGTGGCATAGATTGGATTCGGGCCTGCTGGATCTAGCTTTGTTTGTGTAACTTGAGCACTAATACAGGATTCTCTAAAGTATTCAATTGTATTTATTACTGCTTGGTAGTAACTTGATTAAAGTGTAGCTATCATTCTAAGTCTTTTGGATTAAGCACTTGGGCTTCAGACCAGTTGTTTTACATTAGTAAGGTTTGTGGCATGCACTGTGGTAGCAGGACAGGTAGCTTTCATCCTTCTAAGTTGGGAACTGCTGATTGAGAGCCCAGTGTCTGCTATTCTTAAAGTGTATTAGTTCTGGTTTAAGCACTTGGGCTTCAGGCCAGTTATTTTACATTAAGAAGGTTCATGGTCTGCACTCTTGTGGGAGAAAAGGCTGGACTCTGCCCTTCTGAGCTGGGAATTTCTGGTTAAAGGTTTATAGTGCCTGAATATTTGAACTGCATCTTACTGAAATTGGTACACCTTGTTTGCTGTAGCATAGACTAGATCCAGGCCTGCTGAATCTAGCTTTGTTTATATGCTTGTTGTTTGTTTGCTTGTTATTTCCCTGGAACGCTAATTCCACCTAATACGCGGCTTCTCAGTGCTTCTGTGGATCACTAGTGATATCTGCATTGCTTACTGTACTTATTTCCTTGTTTCTCTTGAAAGAAAGTTACTGTTTGTCGTTTTTGCATTTAAGTTACCTGTAACACATTGCACTTAAGTTACCTGGCACTTGCTCGCTAAAGCAATTATATAAGTCAGCACTAAAAATTAAAAGCACTGCACCCTCACTCCCCACTGGCACTTGTTTTCAATTATTAAGGAATTCCCAATATTATTCTAGCATGTCCAAAGGTCATTTGTCAATCTCCTCTCCGGTGCAGCTGGTGAATCTGGGAATCTAGAGGCAATGTTACAACTGCCTCATGCACACAGACAACCCTCTCCTCCTCCCAACAAATTCCAACACATGTGAGAGATGCAACCATATAGCCAAACTGGAGGCTAAGCTCTCTCAAGTCAGTACTGGCATAACCAGTCAGGAGGAGAAGGAAACCACACTCACTACAATTCCAGTCTCACATAGACCTACCACGACAGCAAACCAAACACATAATCACACAAAAACATACTCGGAGGCTCTAAATAAAGATCTGCCTAAGCAGCAGAGACCTCCAAAGCAGACACCCAAGCAACCGCTACCCCAAAACAAAACACGTGCAACACATATCTCACAAAGCCAGTGTGCCAAACAGTCACAGCCCTTAAGACTAAACAACACACCTGATACACTTGTAATAGGTGACTCTATCGTCAGGCACACTGACATCCCGCTCACCAGGCTGAACAAGGAGAGGGTCCCAGTGAGCAGCCTGTCGGGTGCTAGGATCCGCCACATAACACAAGCACTCAGGTCACTCCAAGACAAGTACAAATATGACTCAGTCATTGTCCATGCTGGTGTGAATGACCTGAGACGTACCTCCCTGGACTACATGAAAAGAGACATAAAGGAGCTTTCTGAGCATGTAGCCCAGGCCGGTATGACCCTGACCTTGAGTAGCATCTTACCCTCTCCAAGAATGATGCCACAATATGAAGACAAGATGATCAATTTCAACAATTGGCTTAAGTACTGGTGTCATTCAAAGGGGATCCAATGCCTGTCAGCTTGGGATGATATGCTCGACAAGCCACGATGCTTCACTAGGGATGGCTTGCACCTGTCACCCTCGGGCTTTCGGATATTGGCAAAGGCTCTTGCTACCCCCATAGTGCCTTTTTAGGCAAGGCTCAAAAGACAAACCCACCTCCATAGGTATCACAAGGGATAAGAAACTAAGAGTAATGCTACTCAACGCCAGAAGTCTAAACCTCAAGATGCATGCACTCGAAACTCTCCTTAGCATGGAGAACATCGATATCTGTGCAGTAACAGAAATCTGGTTCAGGGCTCCTGAGAGCACCCCAGCACTACCAGGTTATACCTCATACCATGCTTTTCGGCCCCAAAACTTGGACCGAACCACAAAAGGAGGGGGAGTATTGATATTCATCAAAGATACCCACACCTCCAGGTTGGTGGCAAAGCACGAAGCATCAGAGACTATCCATGTGCAACTAATAGTGGGTAAAATTGCCTTCCAGTTTATAGCCTGCTACAGACCACCCTCCCAAACCCAGGAACCCCACTCGGCCTTTCTGAGAACACTGGAAAATATGAAGGTCTCTCCAAACACCATTATATTCGGCGACTTCAGCTACCCAAACATAGACTGGGAGCATTACTCTAGCTCCAACACCCTAGCCCAAAGGTTCCTAGAATTTATAAACTCAAATGCTATGGAACAATTTGTTACCACTCTCACAAGAGGGGAAAACATACTGGACCTGATCATCACCAACATGGGGACTCTATGCTCCAGACCAGAAGTGTATCCCTCACTGGTAAGATCAGACCATAAAGTAATCTCACTGGATATTCACATCCCGACCCCACCCCCTGCCCAGAAAACCACAGTGAAAAACATCTCTAAAGCAAATTTCACACTCCTCAAAACCGAGGTGGAATCCTTCAAAGCCCCCGGGCCTGTGGAAAATACGGCCCAGACAGCAGAATCCTTTATAAACGCATTCTATGAACACCTTCTGGGATGCATGGATCATGCGATCCCAAATAAAACCAAGACCCAATCCTCCAAAGGCAGATGTCCTGTCTGGTGGACCCCAGCCATAAACAAACTATACAATAGAAGGAGGAAGCTACTAAATGATAGAGCAAAATCCCAAAAAGGGAAGGCATCAATGATCAGTATTAGCAAAAAACTACGGGCACTCATAAAATTGTCTAAGGCCAGCTTTGAGAGAAACATTGCACAGGACACTAAGGATAATCACAAGGCTTTCTTTAGTTATATTAGGAACCTGGGTGGTAATTCCCAGATATGCTCAGAATTAGTCCAAAATGACAAAAAATACACTGAACCCACAGACATTGCCAACATCCTAGCTGACAAGTTCAGCACAAACTTCTCCCCCCCTCCCCACCAAAAGGGCAAATATCTATCCCAGCAGAGTGCTGCCCCCCTGACATCTCAGATGCTCAGGTAAGAGCCGCCCTCTCCAAAGCAAAAAACACAGCATCAATGGGACCAGATGGTGTCCCGGGCTGCGTCCTACATGAACTCCAAGAAGAGCTAAACCCAAACATAAA
This sequence comes from Protopterus annectens, assembly GCF_019279795.1. Taxonomy (NCBI): domain Eukaryota; kingdom Metazoa; phylum Chordata; order Ceratodontiformes; family Protopteridae; genus Protopterus; species Protopterus annectens. The sequence continues at coordinate 221,905,297 of NC_056731.1, forward strand.
ACTACTGTTCAATCTCAGCCTTACTACAGGATATGTGCCTAAAGAGTGGCATACAGCAACAGTGGTCCCTCTCCATAAAGGTGGTGCCTCAACGGATCCTGGAAACTATCACCCCATAAGCCTGACTAGCTTGGTCTGCAAAGCTATGGAAAGGATCATCATGGACCTCATAAATAAAGATATTGGGGACCTACAGACACTGGATCCTTCCCAGCTCGGCTTTGTTAAGGGCAGATCCTGCCTCTTAAACCTGGTTGATTTCTTTAAACAGTCACCAAGGCCATTGACGAGGGGAAGGTGGTCCACACAGCCTACCTGGACCTCGCAAAAGCCTTCGATACAATACCCCACTCGGGCATTATAGATAAGCTCACCAGCTTAAATATAAACCCCTATGTCACTAGATGGATTGCAAACTGGCTCAAGGACAGAACCCACATGGTTAGAATTGCTGGAGCCATGTCAGACTCCAAACCAGTTACAAGTGGTGTCCCACAAGGCTCAGTCCTGGGACCTCTCTTGTTCGGTATATATTTCTCGGAGGTACAGGCCAACACGGAAGGACTGTGGCTGACCAAGTTCGCAGATGACTGCAAACTGGGCGCCATAATCGACTCTCCAGCCGACACAAGCATCCTTCAAAAGGGCCTCATAGAAACAGACAACTGGTGCCAGAGCCATGGCCTCAAGCTAAATGCCAAAAAGTGTATAATCATCCCCTTTGGCAAAAACAAAGTGCCCACAAATTACCACATAGGTGGTAATCCATTAAGTACAGAAGAAGTAATTAGGGACCTGGGGAGCCAAGTTGATAGCAATCTCTCATTTGACAACCACATGGCCAAAGTGGTTAGAAAAACATTTTATATAGCCCACCTAATCATGAAGGGATTCACATCTAGATCAGGGGAGGTCATCATGCCTCTTTACTCATCCCTCATCAGGCCCATAATTGAGTACAATGCCCCTTTTGGGATGTACCTTACCAGACACCTGCAGCAACTGGAAAGACCCCAAAAGTACCTCACCAAGAGGATCAAAGGCCTCAAACAGATGCCATATGCTGCCCTGTTAAAGAAACTCCAGCTCTACTCAGTGGCATACCGCCTGTTCAGAGGCAATCTGTGCCTGACGTATAAAGCCATGTCCAACCCGGAATTAATGGACATGCTGCACCTCAGAAAATCCAAATCCCATCGAGCTACGTGCTCGAGACTTGAACCTCAGCACTGAAATAAATAGGACATGCTGGAGGGACAGATTCATAACCCAGAGGCTCCCTTCACTCTGGAATAAAATCCCAGTCCAGGTTAGGCAGAGTCCCTCATTGACTCTCTTCAAGAGGAATCTTGATGAGTGGATGGGAGATCGTAGGTTTACCCCGGGTATTACTTCTGTGTCACTGTTAGACAGAGGCACAGTATACTAACCTCAAAAAAGGGCATAGCAAAATAAATTTAAAATGGGTGGCAAAAGCCAAACACATTCTGGCTAGACTTATAAATGCCCTAGGGCAGATAGCCTAGTATGAACCTATGAACCTATGAACCTATGAACCTATGAGTCTTCAGTGAGTTACCAGAATATCACAATTTTTATGAGACAGATGAAAAACAAAAAGCAAAGTCAAGGACAGTTTCAACTTTGTTTCATACACAAGTAGTAGCCAGACAGTGAACAATTCAACTTAGTTCACACAAATTATGCCAAACTTTAAACATAGCAAACATGTTTCTTTCCTTCACAGTCAGATCATACCCCATTATTTATTGACTGTGATTCTCAGTACAATAACTGGCTGCCTACCAGGATAAAAAAGTTCCCTCACAAACAAGCAACACATTTATTTCATCCACGACCAAATAGCCCAATTATTATTTATCTCAGTATTATATGTAGTTGCCTGTCAAAATAGAACAAAATACTTACAATAGAAAAAAATACTTAGCTTACATTACTGTGATCAGGTACTGTACTTTCAAGTCATCAGCTCTAGGATCCCACAATGCTCTACTGAATAATTTAATATTTGTGGGCTTTCTGCTCATTGTCTTTTCATGAATCATGGGATAGCAATGAACAGAAAGCTGCAGTGCTCTGAACAGGATAACAACAGGCTATTTATTTATTTACTTAATTTATTTATTTTGAACTAGTATAACATTTCTTTACTTAAAAATAAAAAAATAAACAAAATGCCCTGAATAGCCTCACTGACCCATGTCGTGGATGCATAAAAGTTAGAAAATGTGACTATATAGATTAATATACTCACTGAGTCTGTCTTCTACACTTTTTCTTTTTTAAAGTAAAGATGAATAAGTGTCCTGAATGATTCTTATGCTCAGTACATAAGCTAACTAAAATGAATTGGCAGTACTGAACATAAACGTGGAGTTGTGACCTCCAGGCTGCCATCAAATTCCCCCTGTTATAATCTGGGATCCTTGTGGCAACAGAAAATGGGTACACTGAGGAACTGATAAAACCATTGTGCCCACACAAGGATGTTTTGCAGAAAAAATCCTCATAACAGTGCAGAATGGTCTAGTACCATGCTCTGGTTGTATTTTCTCCTGTAAAGTGAAGACCCTGTGCATACTGAATTGCAGCTGCTGAAATTTAGACAAAATGGAATCACTACTCAAGATCTGTATGGATATGAGCACAGGATGGCAGATAATGACCAAGCATATCTGTTTGGCCTGAAACAACAGATTTCCACAATTCTAAAGCGGCAGGCAATTTCACTGGAGAAGTTTCAAATTCCAGTGGCACAGTAAATAAAAATAAAATAAATAAATTAGGAAAATAATATGGATGCCTAATAGCATTCAAAATGTACACAGCTCAAGAGAAGCTGCCCCAAGATGACAGTCCAGAATGTTGCCATTCTACTCAACTCTGGACCTGTTGAAGGCTTTTATGGACCTAAAGGGTACTTATGACTAAGCCTACAGAAACTAAAATGAGAAATATTGGCAAGGAATGGAGCTATCACTTGAATCATAAGCCCTTATATTTCTCAGCTGGACATTCAATATGGCTAGGCAATTAAGGTCAAATGACCACCTTAATGCTTATTTTAAAACTGTGTCTAAAACCTCAGGTAAACAATGTAAGTAAAATATTAGAAACCTTCACTGTAGACAATTTTTTAAAAAGCAGTCCCTTCTAATTTAGGAAAATGGGTATTCCAAGATGACCCCTAGTCTTCTAAACAACTAAGTATGTTAGTAGAATGCCTGCCAACTGAAACTGTAAACCCTTGTTAGACTCGTATGCATCAAGGGCTAATAACAGGTCTTCGTTTGAGTTTGCTGCTTTACCTGGAAAATAAGAAAGCAATTCCACAATATGAGCTAGTTTGTTTTAAATTTTCTGGAAATGTTCATAGAGCAATGTACTGCAGAGTTAGTGACAATACAATGCATGCACAGTGTCAAGATACGGAATGTATTAGTACCAATTTTTTGTTTATCATCTATAAGTGTAAAATCTGCTTGTGTCACTGTGTTGTGACTAAACCTATCAAATATAATATTATGGTAAAGGGAAAATATATGCAAAGATTGCTGGACTCAGACAGCAGCCAGATAAGTATAGATGACATTTCTGTATTTTACTTTGCCTTTCAGAAGTTATTTCTTGTATACATTTCATTCAATTCTATTATTTTCTCTATATCACATGCATACTCTCTATGCTGTATATCTGGCAGTCCAAATTATTGCTTTTCTTATTTGTGTTCAAAATGCATTCCTTTTGTTCTATCTCCATCCCACTATTCTTGTGCCTGTGAGTATTTTCTTTTCCTTCCCATACTACCTACACTCTTCTTTTGTTTCCCAGTTTCCTTATCCAGGTACTCTTAATCACTTTACTACTTCTTTCTTGTTGATATGTCTTGTAAAACTGTTAACAGTGCTAGCATTCTAATTCAACCAATAAAAACATAAATCACAATTCCCCAGATATAGCATTTCACTGTCAAATGAAACAGGAAATTAAGATGAAAAAAAGCAGCTCTACCCCTCTCAGTTTTGTTAGAGTACATCCATATTATAAATTACATAAATATAATGGCATTCCTCCTTGTTTCTCTGAACCATGCATATGTCACCAAATGATCTCTCCAGCCTATTCCTCAGTCATTGTCATCTAACCCATCTGTCTTTGTCTGATAACAGACTGCCCATTTCTTTAATGTTTGGTGATTCCATTTAATTTTCCATCACATATTTCCCCAGTGCATACAGTTAAACCTATTCAACTATTGATATTTTATGTATTGCCCCTTTCTTCTTTTGTTGTATGCTTTATTTTATCCCATTAGCATTCAAAACATGTTTTTGCCCTTCTTTCTCTTTCTCTGGTCTCTGTTATCCAGTACATTCTTCATTTACCTCATCCACATACCTCCTGTTTAGCCCTTCTAACATGGGCATTACACTGAGTAACACATCAGGAGAATTCCTGTTTAGTTAGCGAGGATTACATCATCTGAAACAGTTTACCTTTGCCTTCATCAGCTATCACTATAATTCCACATTCCAGAATGTTTCTCCACTTCTGGGATTGCTGCACATCAGATACAACAACCCCCTGATCTGCATTTATGACTTACTTCATCTATTTACTTTGATAATTACACGATCAGTGTTAAATTACTAAATACCTTTGTTTTTCTTCATTCATGTGACTCCATATTAAGACTCCTTCTGTAACCTCTGCTTTGACCCTATACTGCAGTGTCATCCATATCATCATCTAAGAACCCTCATCTTGAGATGAAATGTGATGGAAAACCAAATAAATTAAGAGACATGCAAAGATAGTTCCAATTTAAAGAGTCAAATGCTTTTTCAATATGAAGACTAATAAAAATGGTTTCCTGCTAATTGTTATTCAAAATATCTATAACAGTTTTTATCCTTTGGATATTGTCAAAAATCTTTCTTTTAAATGCAAATATAGTCTGATCTGGATTGATTATTTGAGGTGTTGCAAACATTAATTTCTGAATCTAACCTAAATCCACAAGACTGGATTTACTTAAAAGATGTTAGAATATATGCACAAGACAAATTTCATCCTTTGTTTCACCCCCAATATAAAGCGATACCTAAACTGATTATAACATTCTATGGAATCCTTTATAACAAACAAAATATAGAAAATATAATATTTAAATTGTATACATTTTTATACTTAATTATATCACCTTACATGATAGATTTTGGAACTATGTCACACTTGAAAATAATTTAACCTTTTCAGAAGATACTACACTTCAGTTACTAAAATCTATTAAGTACATCTCCTGGTCACATTATTGGCAAATTTTCACATGCAAATTCATGCAGAGAGCCTTTTTAATGTCACATAAGTTAGCAAAATGTAATAAAGATGGTTTTGAGGAACTGGAGCTGCAAACAAAAATGTGTTGCAAACTGGTCTCACATTTTTTATGATTGCTTTAAGATAAATTATTAAATTATTTCTGTAACAAAGTTGCAGACTTCCTTGAAGCTTTATGGTCTGATTCCTTTATTTTAACTAAACCTCTAGTATTATTTAATGTATTAGAGTTCTGTAATAAGAATAAAGAATTTATTAATTTAATACGGATAATCTTAGCTGTAGCAAGAAAGAGTATAATGAAAAAAATCGAAGAACACTACTCCACATTTGCTGATTTCCTTCCATCACTTCAAGAAACAGTTATAAGAAAAAACAAAATCATCAATCCATGGCAAAAGTCCTATCTCTTATCAAAACTTATCAAAAAGTGTTTCTCATCGACACTAATGATCTTGCATAATATATCTTTCCTTTTTTTCTATCTTCCATGTCTGAGACAATACTTGATACTGATTTACTTTTATTGGCTGAGATTTATCTTTAAACATCTTTAATTAATTTATCAGGCATTTGTGTATATTGTATAAGATTCATAGAATCAAATGTTATGAAGTTTATTTCTGTTTCTGTTTTAAAATGTTATTAATTTATTACATCAATTCAACTGTAGTATTACTAATGTAGGAAATCTTAAACTTAAACCCCGGTAAGTAAATTCATGGTTCTGTAATAAGAAACCTCTTGTCTCCACTGTTTGTACTCATGTGTTAAATCACTAAAGTGTTCCTCCTTCCCTTATGTTTATTGTGGTACATATTTGAAGCTGCCAACTCATTTTGTCTAAATGCATATTTCCTTTTTGAAAAGCTCCTGACAGTTTCAGCCTTTTCCATTTTTTTATTTTTTTCATACTAGCAACTATTCTCATCTTCCAGCAATTTTTTTCTTATCTTCCTCAAAAGTTGTGACATCATCATTAAAGAACCCTCCTCTGTTGCATCATTACCCATGCTCTTTTCATAAACCGTCCTCTTCCCCATTATTTTATAGATGTTGACCAAAATTAGTTTGTGACATTTAGCATACATTCATTGTTCTACATTTCCACACTTTTTACATTTGTACAATAAATTCTCAGTTAACCGGCACCCATGGGGATTGGTAAATGCCAGATAAGGGTAGTTTCTGGTTGCTTCAGAGTTACTATTAAAAATAGACCTGACAAATACTGTACCCTATACTATACCATACCATACCATACCACACCATAAACACTGTATTGATTTGATTTTAATATTGAAATACAGTAATTAAAAGCCTGGCTGGAATAATAATATTTTAAACTTATATTTCTGCTAGAAAGCATGGCACGTGGAAAGGTTTTCAGTGGCATGCTGAATGGACTGGAATTGAATGAACTGAAAAAAAAAAATATATATATATATATATATATATATATATAAAGAGAGAGAGAGAGAATGCATGTATGAAAGCTGAAGAGACTGTGTGTGTGTAAGCGATAAGAGAGAGAATGCGCAATCTGATGCAAACTGAGTATGGAGTGAGTGTTAATATTTTAGCGATTTGACTTGTTTGGTTTGACTTGTTCTCAGGTTGGGGAGACAGGGAATTTATTTTATCTTCCTTTTTAAGACTCTAAAACTGTAAAATGGTAAGGTTGCTTGAGTTCCCGTTAACTGAGAGTTTACTGTAAGTACTTTTTCATGTGACCCTACCTGCACACATTTTCTCTTCCTTTATTGCTCTACACATTTTGTTTATCCCATGCAATACCTTTCTTTAGATGCCCATATATATCTTGGAAATTATTCTGAAGTTCTTCTTTGCACCTCACCATAAATGCTCACACCCTTCCCCTTTTTTTTTTCTATATTGTCCTCTCTTTTTGACCAGCTTTGTCCTACTAGGCTCTTGTCTGCCCAACAATCACTGTCTTCATATTTGACTCTTCTGACAATTTCAAGCTGTCTCTTGTTCCTTCTGACCAAACTGTTACCCTCTGTTTATCAGTCTTTCTTCATTTTGGTCACCATGTCAAATACTTAATTCTTCTCACCCTGCTGGTCTTATCTTTCTTAGGACTCCTTTTTGCTTCATTAACTCTTTTGCAGTGATTACCTCTCTATCCACATTCTGTTATTCATTCTTTCTTTTCCATATCAACTTCCTCTTCTTCTTCTTCTTCTTCTTATTCATTAAACTTAACCTCATTTGCTAAAGTGCTTACGTCACAGCACCATACATAAAATCTAAATACAGCTGAATACAATGAATTTGAAATACATAATTATATCAACATCACATGCAAATAAAAGTGAAATAAGCATAATGGATGAAGTACTATAAATGATGTCTCTCTTTGTGTTAAAGTAAGTATTTGTAAAGAGGCGGTGCTTTAAGAATCTCATTTAGTTTTACAAACCTGGACCATGGAAGCTGGTGAGTGCTACAGTAAGTAGACACCTATTAGTTGACAACCCTGACATCTTCCAAAGTGAACTGAAGGCATGTGATTGGTCAGCCCTAAAACATCTTCTACTGGAGGAAGCAGTAAAATATTTTAACACTAAATGATTAGCCATTTTAGACTGCCATGCACCAATACGTACTATTAGAACTAAGATTAAACCGGCCTCATGGACCACAAACGTAACCAAACAAAAAATCCTACTAAGAAATAAAGTCTGGGTCAAATGACGTACTGCAAAAAGACCTGCAGATCATGTAAAATTTAGACAGTTAAGAAATGATACAAAAAAAGCCTTTCTGTTAGATAAAAGAAACTTTTACTATCAACTCCAGCAAACCCATCAAAACAAACCTCAAAAGTTTTGGGCAGGCATCAATAAACTTGTACACCCTGGTTGTTCTGTCACACCAACCCCATCAGGCACTAACTATGACAATCCCAAACAAATTGCCAATACCTTTAACACTTTCTTTACAGAGACCATCCGATCTCTTGCCAACTAACTATCTCCTGACAGCTCAAGCCTGACTACTGCTATATCCTGCTCACTCTCCTCATTTCACTTTCAACTTGCTCCTACATCCCTTGCCTGTACCCTTATTCAAAAACTCAAACCAACCACCCCCTCAGCTGATCTACTACCAGCAGAATATTTACAAAAAGCTGCAAAACTCATAGCCTATCACATATCCATTCTGATTAATAGAACTATAACTGAAGGAACCATCCCATCTATCTGGAAAATTTCACATATTATCCCCCTACATAAAGGTGGAAGCTCCAATGAGCTATCAAACTACAGACCCATAGCTATACTATCACCCCTGGCAAAAATTATGGAAAAATGTGTACATAAACAACTGCTAAATTACCTTATCCAAAACCTACTAGCTAACTGTCAACATGGTTTTAGGCCATTTCACAGCACCGCCTCTGCCCTCTTATCCTTCACTGATTGCATTAACAAAAATCTTAATAATAACATTCTTTCCTCAGCCCTGTTTATTGATCTCTCTGAAGCCTTCGATATGGTTAACCATCAACTACTCATAAACATACTTAAAACCCTCTCACTAGACTCACTGGCCATACAATGGTTCCAGTCCTACTTAAACAATAGATAACAGGCTGTACTATGGGATAATAACTTATCGACCCACCTTCCCATTACCCTTGGTATCCTTCAAGGCTCTATATTAGAGCCTCTCCTAGTTTCTATTTTTATTATTGACCTACATTCAGTAATTCCACAAGCTACCTGTATCCAATATGCAGACGATTCCACATTAGTATGCTCAGCCACTTTTCCATCTGATCTACTGTCTCTAACCCGAAAGGTGTTCAATACAGTCGAAAAATGGCTTCTACACAATTACCTCATCTTGAACCCCAAAAAAACAAAACTCTTACTATTCACTCCAACTCATAGGGCCTCCCCACTTAACTTTACTGTTATATCAAACAGTGGTACTATCATATTGCCTGATCCCACTACCAAACTACTAGGGGTCTTAATTGAAAACAACCTTAACTTCGACTCTCATATTAATAGTACAATAAAAACAGTCAACAAAAAACTCGGCTCCCCTTATAGGATCAAACCCTTCCTGACTCCATTAACTAGGACTACTATCGTCTGCACCCATTTAATCTCTACTCCTCTCTATGCCTCCCCTATATTTACTAACTTGTGTAAAAATAACCTTAACAAGCTAACAATCTCCTACAACACTATTGCCAGATTTGCCACTGGCTCTGTTTCAAAACCCATCACTGTTTTAATATAGAACAACTAGGATGGCTAGAGTTACCAAACCAACTACTTTATAACCAAATAGCAGTTGCCCACAAGATCCTGTATCAACCTACTAATACCCCAATACTTACTGACCTTATCACCCCCTACAATAATCTTAAGACCCTATGCTCTTCAAACAAACTACTTGTACAACTAAGCAAAACCAACAATATGGCTGGTGACTCCTTGTTCTCTAACACTGCTGGCAAAACCTGGAAGTCACTCCCTAGTGACCTGACCTTGTTTTCCTCAATATCAATTTTTAAAAACAAACTGAAACTATTCCTCAAAACACCTTGGTTATGCCCTTGTGCTAACCCTGACTAACTTCCTCACTTATCACTGGGTACACAATACTCTTTCTGTACCAAGTAGGTGCTCCTCTGTTAACCTTTAAAGAAAATGTGCTTTCATATATTAACCTCATGTCTTTCCTAACATCTTCCTGTTCTATTCCCCAGGTCATCATATATTAACCTCTTCATTTCTAACATCTTCCTGCACTATTCCCTAAATCATTTAATGTATAAAGAATATTAAACCATCAATGTAAAGAAATGTAAAGAATTGTTAAAAGATGTACCTGTATTTTTAGAATCAGTCATGTAAAATTATTATTATTTGTGCTCGTTGGAGCTTTTCTACCCGGGCCTCTGCTGAAAATGGACATATATCCAGTTGGACCAGCCCAGTCAACAAATGTAAAATAAAAAAAATTAAATAATAATAAAATACTGTTACGGGAATATATATATATATATATATATATGTGTGTGTGTGTGTGTGTGTGTGTGTGTGTGTGTGTGTGTAGGTAGTTAGACAGACAGATAATTTTATTGATTTGTAAAACCAAACAAAAGTACAGAAACATTCAATCCCTCTCTCTCTCTATACATATATATATATATATATATATATATATATATATATATATATATATATATATATATGGGTCTACTTCAGAAGAATCAAAACCCACTTAAATCACTAAAGACCTAGATGACTTTGCTGAAACGTTAAACAAATGAACACTCAGATGACTGTAAATTTACTGTGTGAAAGGAACAGTTTTGCCCCTTTCTCCACTGTAGTGTGATCTTGGAGCTGGTATATTTAATTGGAGGGGGTAGTGGGGGGACGTGGGTGGGTTGAATTTGCTTTGGTTTGACGTTTTTGTGGTGCCGGACATGTAGCTACTTTCCTGGAGTTTCTGATCAGTGATCCAAGTGTTCTTTTTTTGTGGTTTCTGCAAAGTCATCTCAGTCTTTAGTGATTCAAGTAAGTGGATTTTCAATCTTCTGAAGTTGACCCATATATATATATATATATATATATATATATATATATATATATATATATATACATATATATATATGTGTGTAAATATATATTTGTCAGTAGATGGATAGATAGATTTAGATATAGTTGTAAAAGTAATGTATCTTTGTCAGACACACACACGCACACACGCACACACACACACACACACACACACACACACACACACACACACACACACACACACACACACACACACACACACACACACAGATGCTTACACACAGAAATATATCTATCTAGATACCTATTAAACAAAATCTTCATTATTTGGGGGTCTCTTTTTCAGTTGATCAAACCTTAGCTTACCAGGAAAACATTTCCCAGTTGTGGACAGAGGTGCAAGGGGATCTGAAGAGATGGGCACAACTCAAGCTTCCTTTTCTGGGGAGGGCAACTATAATTAAGATGAACATTCTGCCCAGGTTCCTTTATATTTTTAAAGCCACTAACTCCATTATTCCGGTGAAATTCTTCAACAAAATGCATTAAACATTCTCGAAATTTGTTTGGTCACCTAAATCTGTGAGAATATCCTATTCTAAATTAATATTTCTGAAGGACCTAGGAGGTATATCTCTGCCTGACTTCAAATTATACTATGATATCATTCAGAGTAGTAGAATTCTGAATATAGCGAACTATAAAATTAATTCTGAAGTTTGGTCCCCGTCCTGGGTAGTTCTATATTTTAATTATGTCAGATCCCTTAAATTTAACCCATCGGCTCTTCCCTTCTTGAGTAAGGAGAATCTAGAAAGGCATAAAATCATTTGTGGTCTCAAATCTAATGTTATGACATTTCAAAGATTATTAACGTCCATGAAGCTTTTTCACGCTTTCTCCTCTCTCCAACCCATACATATAAATCCGAATTTAACATTGAGTGGTAACATGTTAAATCTAGACAACTTTCCCCTTATTAAAGACAAATGTATTGCGGATTTTTTCATAATCAAACACCTGAAGTTCACTGAAATTAGACAATCCTTTAATTTAACTAACAAATATACATTAATACTCAGACAGATTTTAGATCTAATCAAGCCCTATATGGAATTTCCAGAGCTAAACAGGGAGGACATTGAGACATCCAAAAGTATCTTGAAACTATTTCTGCTTAAGAAGAAGATGATATCAAATGTTTACAAATTCTTGGTCTCGATCAGAACTAATAACTCACCGGTATTTTCCAAGTTCTGGGTAGATAAGGACCCGAGTATATCCGCTACAGTTATGCAAGAATCTTTTAAGTTAAGTTCTAAATATATCCCTTTCAAGAAATTGGCCTATACGCAACTTATGATTGTAAATAATGCATATTTAACCCCAGCAATTATTAATAAATTTCAACCTAACTCACCAGCCTCTTGCTCATTTTGTAAGAAACATGTAGCTGACATATACCATATCTTCTGGCGTTGTAAATGTGTGTACAGACTGTGGTGCGCCCTAAGAGTGATCCTGGGAAAGATGGGTTACGAGAAATCAACACTTTCATGGCAGTATGCTTTACTACATATACCTCCAGCTGGTATTTCTAAGTCTCAACATAGGGTGTTGATTTCCATATTCATTTTTATTAAATATTATATCTCTCTCCATTGGAAGAACCAAACAATAATGTCATGGGTAGGTTTAAAAGAATTAGTTTTTAGACATATAAAGGCTCAGAAATTCCTCTTTTATAAAGGGAATCGTAAGTACCATTCTGAAGACTTTTGGAATTCATTTTTTGCACATTTACTAACCTAAAATGCTATGTCGTAATCTTTTTATGTATCCTACATTCACTTTTAGATCATTGCATTTATAATGGTTGTTGTATTTGGGCTATGAACAATTGTATATAATTGTTTACTTTGTTAACTTGTGGTGTGTGAATTTTATGTGTTTTTGTTTGTTTTGTGTGATTTTGGAAAAGAATTATAATAAAAAGAATTAAAAAAAAAAAAGAAATATATCTATCTATGAGTATGTTCATGCTGAAACACCCATAGATCAACCTTTCAGACATCGACTGCATAACTTCAACAATGAGAACACTGATACACTACCATACATGTGACTAAAACAAACTCAGCACATGCAAAATTCAAATTGCAAAAAAGCAACAAAAAACATCTCCATGTACCCTCACCCCCTGCTAATTAAATATACTAACTGCAAGGCTGCACAATACCCCAGAAAAGGCAATATTCCTTCATCCAGGGATTATCAGTCTATCACAACTGTCAACCTTTTTCTTGCTGTCGACATTGTGGTATGTCGACTTAGTGAGCTTTTATTGTGTGTGTGTGTATGTATATATATGTATATACACACATATATATATATATATATATATATATATATATATATATATACATATATATATATATATATATATATATGTGTGTGTGTGTGTGTGTGTGTGTGTGTGTGTGTTTGTGTGTGTGCATGTGGTTCTACTTCTAATTACGAAAATACCACTCAATCTCATTAGTTCAAGTTGACACCACCGAATGTTCACTTAAATGAATGTTCACAAGACCAGACTTTTAAACAGGGAGCGGCAGTTGGCCAACATGGGGAAATTTCTTCTTTTCCCCCACAATAGTGCAATCTCGGAATTGGTATATATAGTTGGGGGTGTGATGCCCCCCACCTGGTGTTGTTTGACATACTTTGGTGAGTTTGTTGTTGGATGTTGTGTTTGTTGTCGAATGTATGTACAAATAGATAGATAGATACAGATCATAGGATCATAGGAGATTACTAGGCTATTGACCCGGAGATCATTTCAAGCCTAGCCGTTTCATCCCAATGTAATACTATAGAAATGTTAGCTAATATATATGCAATTCATCTGTTACAGCCATACAACATATAACTACATATACAATCTATTTTTTTCAACTTGTGCACAAATTTTCATCTAACAAATCCTAAAATTTTTAATTTCAGCACTTTTCCAGAATGTCTATTCAATCAAGTACATTCCAAATACATTTCCAGAAAACTTAATAATGCTGTAACATCTACAAATATTCCAAAATGCAGAAATATCAGCTGTATTCCAATAAATACTTCCTGCCTTACTTTCACCTAGCTCCAGTCAAACATTCTATAGCACCCTAATCCAGCTGTCACCTCCTGTCCTTAATACCTCAGCATTTGTCAACAGACACATTTCCTGGTATTTCTGTTTGTTATACTCCATCCTGAAAAACAAACTGTATTTATCCAACTCCAGTTTCATACTAAAGTCCCCTAAGAGTTTGATCTTAAGGGTATGTTTCCCATCTCCCACCAGGAAACTCTTCTAAAGTCACCTTTGATGTCTATTTATTTATATTTATTTCAGGAATGATCACAGTCTCCCATGGTCTTACATATAACCTCCCTTTCATAATGAACCACCAGCCACCCCCATATTGTTATCACTATCTTCAGAACTACCTGTAATTATTCCTAAACATGAGGGTTTCCTCATTGTACCCTCTGTCTTAGCATGCATTCTTTTGAAGCTTCTTCATTCTCAGATTTTGTCTGTGACCTTTGCTTTAGTCTCCTTTAGCAAATTTGATACTCCATTTTTCCTTTCAGAAGCTTTAATATCTGCACTCCTGTAGCTGGACTGGAGATTCCCCATATAAATTGCTACCACTTATACTCCTCCTCTTCTTTCCTCTCTACTATTCCTTTTTTATTCTTATTCTACTTCATCTATTGTATCTCTCATTTGCCCTCCTTTCTTTTCCTTACTTCTTCTCTCTTTCTTTCCTTCTTTCTCTCTTCAGCTTGTATCCTTTTTGTTCCTTTCCCCTTCCACTCAATGTCTCTCTTTCTCTTCCTATCCCATGACTCCTTGGATAAAAATGAATGTGCTCTTCATCTATTATCCACACTTGGGCAGTTAGCACCTACCCCAGCCTTCTTTCTCCTGTCTTGTATGGTGTGCAGCTCATTCACTTTCTTGACCCCTTCCTCCCATTGTTTTCCTATATTAATTACAACTTTCCTTTCCCTGACGTGCATCTTCCCTGATCACTTTCTACAATGTCTCTGTCACGGGAATCACAGGAAGTTCAAGGCTGCTCAGCCTTGTAACTATTACACTTTGCCATTTCTTTCCCTGGTCTATACCACCACTCTCTTGGTGGACTAGGCCAGTTAAGCTGGGAATCCTATTTTCCAGGTCCTGGTTGAAGAAAGATAGTGTATCGCATGGCTTTATCTTCTGGGGGACGTTCTTTCACAGGTGAGGAAAATACTGAGTAATGGTGCTTTTTCTCCACCTTGCTTCATTGATCTATTGAAGCAGGTTAGGATCCCTTGTTTGGATATTTGTGGGACTGTTTGAGATAAGAAATTCTCCACTGCTGGGTCCCTGGTTGTCAGAAGGCAAGGCATAGGTCTCCACTGAGGATCCTATAAGACAAAGAACATAGGGATGGTGCTTCTAATCTTTTCTGGTACCTTAGAGATTTTAAACTTGTGATCCTGTTTGTAAGGAAGCCTTTGGTTCTTTCCAAAATTTTGAATTGTCAAGTGAGGTAGATTCCAAAGGGAATGTTGTAGTCCATAATTTGTCTGATCAGTCTAGAATACAAGGAAGCAATAATAATCTTTGATCTGGATGATATTCTCTGGAAAATCAGTTGCGCCTACTAGAAGATTTCTTGTCAACCATTTCTACATGGTAATCAAAGGAGAGAGAATTATCAGCCCAAGCTCCCCTGAAGTGGGATATTGTCAGTACTATATGCTTAATGGATGCATTTAATTTAAACCAATTTTAAATATATAAGCATTTATAAGTATAAATTACTGTAGAGGGCTTCTGTGTCAGAGGGTGATTTGACAATGACCCTCAATTTTCAGTTGTCTGCAGATTTAATTATCCATAGATCTAGATTTTATGTCTGTAGGTCAGAGGGGTAAATACTGAATAAAGGCATTCCTATCACTGAGCCCTGCAGGACATCACTGATCACCTTCATGTTGTCTGATGCTGTCCCTGTCACCCCACACCATGTGGGTTCTGTCTTTTATCCAGTTTGCTATCCGTCTTACTGCATACAGGTTTATTTGTAACACATTTTATTTATTAATTATGCTACCATTGAAGATGTCATCAAATGCCTTGGGCAATTCAAGGTAGGATGTGTGTAAACTCTGGCTGCTGTCATCAGATGTTTTTCACATTTTCAGACATTTACCAGGTTCATTGGATATGATCTACCTGTCACAAAAATCAGACTGCTGCAGCTCTAGCCTGAAGAGATTTTAATATGCATGTTTATCACATTTGTTATAATGCATTCCATGACCTTACAAATGAGACTTTGTCAGACTGATGGGCCTATATGTTCTGGGTTCAGTAATAGGGCCATTATTATGGAATGGCATCATCAGTGCTGTATGCCATACTTCCAGGACTAAACCTACAGCCAGGTGATTGTAAAATAGCTTAGGGTCAGGTTGCACCCGGATATGTTTAATACTATTTAATTGGCAGAGTGGTATGTTATCTGGTCCCATAGAGGATGTTTCCTTAGTCTTGGACATCACTTTCAGTACATGTTCTTTAGTGATGATGGAGAGTTTGAGAGTTAATGGGATCGTAGGCCTTTGGATAGTCATCTCAGGAGTGAAATTTGCTACTCTACTGACAATGTCTACCTAGTTCAGCTTGGTTTTGCAATAATTTGACATGAGTTCTGTACATTTTTGATTGTTGTTTCTTTGTTTTCTAACTTAACTAATGAATGATAAGCTTGATTTTTTTTAATTAGTGCATCTGATGATAAGGGTTAACTGGGTAAGACCCAGAAAAGTTAGCCTCATATCAAACTTTGGTAAATTATTATAAATGGAATAACTTGATGGATCATTTTTTGAAGACACTATAAGTTTAATTTGGCAGTTGAGGTTTTCCATTCTGGTGGGAAATAATTAATTCATCCCAAACTCATAGAATTACATATGGAAATTTTGAGTAAATTGATGTTAAACAATTGGCAATTTATTCCAAATGTACAATATCCGTGGGCTGCATTGCCCCTTTCCTCTTATATGCATTTGATGTTTAAATAGAAAATAGGCAATAATGATAAAGTATATAAGTATTTCTAGGTTCATAGCTTAATAGGCAAGTATTAGGCTAGCTGCACTTGTGGGACTTTTCAAGCCTAGTCAATTTCCATTTTTGTACTTGAAATAACCTTATACTTGAAATAACCTATCCCATTTTGTTATGGATTGGCCTTACTCATTCCATGGTATTTAATTATATATTACCCCTAATGAGGATAACTGGAATCATACCATAGATAATTTGAAGGTAACCCAGTATGGGGTAAAGTATTTAGGAGCTGCCTTTGCCCATTATGTCTATTGTTATTTTCTCGAATGATTTTAATTTTTTTAAAAATGATTATGTTAAACAAGATGTAGGAAATTATTCTACTTTATGCCAACATATGATAGTTAGAAGAATTAAAACACGCATCTTTTTTCTTGTACAACAGAAAGCCAGCAAACTGTTTAAATGTAAGGTTAAAACATTACCTTTTTATTGCTGTATACAAAATTCTAGCCCACATGACTTAAGTGGTAGTATAAACTAGCAGAATCTGGAATTAAAAAAAATGCATTTAATATAATGATTTAGTACTTCACTGGAAGCATTGTATCTGCTTAACTGAATCTTATAGGAATAGAGGTATTCAGCAGAAAATTTTATAGAAGGTTTATCTAACCTCACAGTGATTAGAACGGTTCTCTAATGAAATGTTCTAGTATGGATCTGGGGTAGAGAGTTCCAGAAAACATTTATGGTGGAACTATCCCTGCATTACATCCTGGTGTGCCACAACATACAGGCTAATTTCTTCACTAATACTGAGACTGACTTCTCTTATGATATGTGGATTTTAGGTATTGTTAAGAATATTCAGTTTTCTTTGCTTAAAATAATATAAATTGCAAGTAAGTTTAGCAACCCAAATACTGTTGTTTTAACATTTTGACAAGGGGATTTTGTAAAGATTTCACTCTGTTAGGCTGATGTTACTATTTCTGTTATTACTTTAAATCTGAATCACTGGGGTAATATACATTTTTATGTCTAGAGCAGAAGATTGGAGAGGGTTCTTTTTTATCTTCTTTGTTGCTGTTTACTTTTTCAACTGTATATCAAAAGTTTATGTTTCTGAACATTAATTAAAAAATAATTTTAAAAAGTGCACATTATTCCTTTGTTGTAAGTACTGCAGTATCTTTAATGTTCTTTAGACTTTGAGTTCACAATGATTCAATGGGTCTGGACATTGCCACTGGTGATGGTGTTGGTGATGGTGTAGCTTAGTATGTATGACATTCATGGACAGGAGTAGCACCTGGGGTATATGACAGAAATGCATAGTACCAACTACATGGACAACATGCTTGTTCTCAGAGGTAGCATAAATGCATGGATCACCATGCATCATCCTTAAAACAACAGCTGTGGTAGCACATCATAAATGCTTCATGACATGCCATGAAATAATAGGACTCTACAGTATTGTTAGTGAGATTGTACAACCTGAACCAGTGAATGGGAAATTGGAAATTCACCTCTGGTCTGATACCTATGTCATCAGGATCTAGGTACGTAACATCAGTAGGTTATATTTCCATATGAACAAGATACCTGATTACAGTGAGAGACAAAAAATATAAGAAATGGAAGAGAGGTCGAATTACAACTTTGAAAACTGAAATAAATGAACTGGACAAACAGATTAAGCACAGTGTTAGACAAGATCAAGAAAACTTTGAAGAAAGTTTATATGAAGATATTGAGTATAACAGGAAACCTTTTTATAAGATGTGGAAGGAGTAAAGATACACAAATTGATAAACTGTATGCAGACTCTAAAATTTATTCTCAGACACAACAGATTATAGATATATTTACAAAATCTTATGCAAAACAGTTTGGCTCCACAAAAGGGGTAGTATGTTGTCCTAGTGACATCCAGGTAACCCCAGATACTGGAATCAAATTAGATTATATTGAAAAAGAACTGTGCAAACTGGATCCAAAGAAAACACGGGGAGGAGAAGGAATAAGTAACAATGACTGAGAACACTTAAGCAAGAACTTACACTGCCATTACATCTATTATTCACTAAGTCATATAAATATGGGGAGATTCCTCAAGATTGGAATCATGCAGTTATTAAACCTGTCTTCAAGGGAAAGGGGAGTAGGACAAACCCAGAATCATATAGACCCTTAAGTCTACTTTCATGTTGTGTAAAAATAATGGAGAAGGTAATACTGGATAAGTTATTGTCAGAACTGGATAGGTTGGGACTTGAAACCACATATCAGCATGCATATGTTGAAAATAGATCTATTACCACCTGTAACATGATGCTCTATAACAATATAATAACAGCTATGAATGAAAAATTGTGCTGTGATGTGATTTATATAGATTTAACTTCAGCATTTGACAGGGTCATGCACAAAACACTGATCAATAAATTAGTACAACTAGGTACTGATGTACTGTTGATAAGATCGACAGCTGCATGGCTTACAAATAGGACATGGCAAGTATCACACACCAACTGGACAGGTGAAATCCTTGGTTACAGTCAAGGTGTCCCACAGGGCTCTGTACTAGGCCCTTACTTGTTTAGATTGTATCTTTTAGACCTTACTTTTTCATCTGAGGTGTTCTACAGTCTATATGCTGACGACCTGAAATTGGGTAAACTAATTACAAGTGTTACAGATAAGGCATGTCTGCAAAATAATTTGACTAAATTGACCATTTGGGCACATGAGAATAATATGTTGATAAATACATCAAAAACTAAGCATATGAGATTTGGGAGACATAAACTGAAAGATGAATATTTAATACAGCACACAGTGATTGAAACTGTAGACTCATTTAAGGACCTGGGTATATGGGTAGATTCAGCTATGAGTTTTTCTAATCATATCAACCAATTGGCTAATGATAGTTATAGAATTATAGGTTGTATAAAAAGATTTATAAAGTCTAGGAAATCAAACATAATGAAGTCATTGTTTGTTAGTTACATTAGACCCAAACTTGAGTATGGAATAACAATATAGAAACCCTATAGAAAAACAAGCATGAATAAACTGGAAAGAGTACAGGGGAAATATACTAAGGGCATCCATGGATGCGAAAATCTAAGTTATTATGAAAGCCTAAAATATCTGAACTTGTACAGTGTCTATTACAGATATTTGAGAGGAGATCTTATTCAGGTATATAGGGTATTTATAGATAACTACCTCTGGGAATGTTTGGGGTTATCAAAAAGTACTAGAGAATCGTCAGATAACCTATGTAGAAGATTCTATAGGAATGAAAAGTATACTAATTGGTTCTCTGATAGAGTAGCTGATGCTTGGAACAGACTACCAAATTACATTAAAGAAAGTACTAGTTTAGAACTCATTACATCCGAGTGACGCCTCCAGGTACATCTGCAGTTACCTCCTACTGCTCCTCTAGGCGTCAAATATTGCCTGTTCATTTTGCATTAATAATTCCAAAACCATGCCCTATACGAGGTATCAGAATATTTTATCTTGAAGCATACATGATGGAAAACACAATTGTACTGATATTTTGCCTACGTCAGTGAGTATTTGTTAGAATTGTAAGGTGATAACTTTTTTTTTTAAAGACTCAAGCCACGCCCACTAGGAGTTAAAGGTGCACAATCAAAAGAGCAGTACTGGAGGGAATGAACAGCCTGGACATTTATTATGGGAACAAGTGTTTTGGCATACTGGCAAGCTAGAAGGGCTTTAATGCCCATGCTTGAAACATTTGTATGTATGTATGTATGTATGTATGTACGTATGTATGTATGTATGTCTCTGATGCACAGAGGCAGCCATTAAATCATGCCCTAACTGTCATACACCTGTTAAAATAACCTAAGGCACAATAACTCATAGGATACATTTGGGTTGCATGGCTAGGCAAATGGTCATTAGCCTAGTATACACTAATGAACCTATGGAGTACAGGCATCATAGCTCCAACAACAGCAGTCATAGCTCCACACAATACAGCAGGTCTTTAGTCCCCACCAGAATGTTCACCACACATTCAATACAATCATAAAGGGTTTCACTTCCTTACTTATATCATGTCACTACCAGCATACCTCTCAATCTCTTAGAACAAGAAATCTGGGCAAAGCCACAAATAATGGGGGGCAAGGGCCCAAAAATAAGGATAATTTTTAAATATTGCTCTTGCAAACTTAGAAAGTTGATAGAACAGCAGGTTTTGAATTAGCCTGAATTTTTTGAATGATATGAATTCTGAAACTCAAATGTCTGCCATTATTTTCTGACTTCAATCCTCAACGATTTACCAGTGATTTGTCAGAAAACTGCAGTTTTATGAGAAACACATGAAAAATATGAAGCAAAAATCTAGACATTCTGAGAAAATCTGTACAGTTGAGGAGTATGACTACCAGTACACAGACCCTACTGAAGACAGAACTATGCATACAGCTTGAAATCGCCATCAGAATGTGTCTTCATCTCCACCAAAGAGCAGCTCTCATCAGGGCCATGGATATAGAAGGGACACTTTGGTAGAGCAGAATTTAAATGGCATGAGTCCCATACAAACACCAATATTACTCACTGTAGAAAGTCTCAGGCATGCCTCCAAGTGATGAAGGACTTACCGTGATGGGCGCTCACCTGATAGTGCTGTTTGTTGGGCGATCCTGCACTTTGTGGCTGTGATGAATATGCACATTGATTCATTCATTCATGCATACTGTAAACCACTTGTCCTGGTGAGGGTGGCAGTTAGCCAGCTAAGCAGGGTAAAACAAGGCTTTCCTAACCCAACAGCACTCTCCAACATATCCTGTGGGATCTTCAGATGTTCAGATATGACCAGACTGGTCATGCTTAATACACCTCATGTAGGAGATAAGTGGGAGAATCCTCACAAATTGCCAAACCACGGGTCTATATTACATATTTGAATGATAAAAAGAGTGAACGCTCTTTTATCAAACACTGAAAGGCGAAACCACTAAATATCAAGACACAAAATCGCGATTTTTTTTTTCCCATTGAAAAAAATCACTGAGCCATTTTCGGGACTTTGCCATTTGCTCCACTGTGGTGCGATCTCGAAGTTTGTATATTTAAGTAGGGGGGTGGGGAGCACACACCCGCACATCAGTGTGTGTGGTGGGCAAAGCCCCTGACTTGATTTTGTGTTTGGATTTTTTTTTTGTTTGTTTTTTTTGCAGAGCAGCGATTTTTTTCTCCCTGGGAAAAAAATCGTTGTTCCGTGTCTTCCATATTCAGTGGTTTTGGCTTTTAGTATTCAATAAAAGAATGTTCACTCTTTTTATGTTTTGATTATGTAATATAGACGCCAAACCGCTACTCTTAAACTAAAGTAGGAGAGGCTGCATTCCATGATCCTCCTGAATTGCTCAGCTTCTCAAATTGTCATGAAAAGTGAGGCCAGCTACCTTGTGAATAACTTTCATTTCTACTACATATATATCCTCGATTGGTTTCTCTCAGTCACTACCCAAAGCTTTATGGTCATAGTCAAGGATGGGGATGGAGATTCATGTTTTTTTTTAATTTCTCCAAGAGTTTTGGGTTTCTAATACCACAATGGGAATGGACCCCCATTCCTAAATCAGAGTGCAATTAGTGTTCATGAAATTAGTACTGTGTCAGTCTTTGTTGTTAGCCAAGGGTGCTCTTTTCTGCACTTGCAATGTATCCAGAAGTGTCTCCTTCTGGAATTAATACAAAGTTGTATGCATTGGTATCATATATAAGAATGACTGTAAATAATTTTGTATTAGATCTGTTACTCCTACTACTACTACTGAAACTCTTTTGGTATTTTTCTTCCACATTGCTCTCATGTCTGCTTACAAATGCTGATATTTAAGACTTTGTGCCTCTCTGTACTTAAGACACTGCAATCAATGGCTGTAGTAATTTTAATGATCAGTGCTACTTTTGTCTTTTTGATGGACTGCTATTTCCAATTTTCTCAAATCTATTTTTGAACTGCGGGTAAATGGTGATTCCATGTGATATAAGCTTTGTAATTCTCTACAATACTTTGTGATTCATGATTCCAATGATTCTCAGCTACTTCTATGTTGTAGTGTTTGCATGATCCCCAGTGCAGTGGTTTTGCACAATATTGTGCCTTTCAGTGTACAATATACTGTGCCATGAGTGTATCACACCCAGCAGCAGGATTTGAAACTGTTTCCAGTTCTGTTTTGCCAGAGCCTGCATTTGCCTCTTTCTCCAATATTTTCAAGGGACATTGTAAACAGATGTATCTGTAGTCCACTATTCTGGGCCACCATTATTAGCGCTTCATTGTTTGTTTGCAATTCTCTTCTCTTTAACCATTCATGTGTCAAATCTTGATCAACACAAGGCTGTTCCAGAAGATCCCTGTACCTGCCACTATATTGGTGGATTTTTCAGTTTTTCCCTTCTCATCTGATCCTTTTCCTTATATTGTTTCTTTTATTTTTTGGCACATTTAGTTGCTGTCTGATTTTTGTCAACTTATGGTTTGATTTCCATTCCCATTTTATTCCAAAATGCTTCTGCTAAACTAAGCAAAGGTGTCATTTTAGACTTGACTTGGTTTAAAATTTTCAATATGTTTGAATCTGATGAGGCCAGCAGATATGTATGCAGTTCCAAAACTGCTAGGATTGACACCTTCTGTTGTGGCTAAAACTGGACCAAAGCAACAGCCCTTGCACCATTTGTAGCTCCAATCATTTCTGCCCATCTCCCGCCCAATTTTCTCCAATTTTGTGTAGTCATCAAGATGTCAGACGATGGGAAACGCCCTCTTTTTTTCCATTCCTGATGCCTTTTTTCTGCCAATTTGCTATGCTTTTCTATAAAAAAGCATAGTAAATCTGCCAATTTAACAAACTCCGATAGTCTGTTTCTTTTTTGACACAGAATACCCGAGTTTGTACAATGTTTTCCAGACTACTGGACAATCAGTGTAATTTCCATATAGTCCAGAAAAATACAGATGGGTGGCAACCCTAAAAACTGTAGAGCTATACATGTCACTTTTGACGAAGCCCATAACCTGTCCAGCACATGGAATATATAATCTTGGTATAAAATGATTTTCACATATCATTTGATAAGCTTGAAGCATTTTTCTTTCTTGTTTTCTTTTCCAATTGATTCAGTACTTCTTGGGGTCAAGTAATCACCTCAAAGCTGTAAGTTAGAAAAAGGAAGAACAAATGGATTTATACTTTAAACTTTATTCCTAGATGTCAAGGCAATTTTCAATATTAGTTCTAGTCTTCTGAAATATTCCTTACTGAGTATTATTCTCATTGTGTATGTTTTATTACCTATTTTTCATCTATTCCCAAATATTTATACACTCCCTCCTGCTCAGTTTCTTTTATATCACATCCCTGTCCCAAGTTAATAGTTTCTTGGAGCTACAGTTTTCCATTAAATTGTCGCTTTTGCACATTTAGCAAGACCACATGTCATTCTTATATCATCTGAAAAAAGTATTGTAGTTGCGTTTTCAACTCATCTGATGAACTACACAATCCATAAAAAGTAGATGACAGGTCTTTCAACCAGGGTGGTTTTTGGGAACAAAATTAAAATTGTAGGCTAATCTGTTAAGTAAACAGCTTAATGAGTTAAGGGCAAGATAAAACAATAGCAGTGACAAAGAATCACACTTGCATTATCTCCCTTTGAATTTTTATCCCTGGGATAATAATTTGCTCTTTGTCATGGTTCATGTGTAAAGTGGTTTGCCACTGTTTCATGGCCACTGTAATGTTAATTGATCAATGTAGGGTGTGTCTTATACATCTGTAAGGACTATATTATCCACGACAGTGAGATAATGTCAGCTTTTTTATTGTTAACTATACATCCCATACTTAGATTCTTCTGCTTTTTACAACTGTATATTATGGCTTTATTTAGCAACAAAAGATCCCTAGTTATATGACTTTTTGTTCTATTGCCATAATTCATTTTTTTCAAAATGACTATAAACTCTGACTGCATCAGTTCCAGTATATAACGTTTGTGTTGTCAGAAGGCAAGCTATTGGTCTATAGTTCTAATGATGGCTTATACATTCACACTTAATAGGTTCATAGGTTCATAGGTTCATACTAGGCTATCTACCCTAGGGCAGTTATAAGCCTAGCCAGAGTGTGTTTTGCTTTCGCCACCCATTTTAAATTAATTTTGCTATGCCCTTTTTCGAGGTTAGTATACTGTGCCTCTGTCCAACAGTGACACAGAAGTGATACCCGGGGTAAACCTACAATCTCCCATCCACTCATCAAGATTCCTCTTGAAGAGAGTCAGTGAGGGACTCTGCCTAACCTGCACTGGGATTTTATTCCAGAGTGAAGGGAGCCTCTGGGTTATGAATCTGTCCCTCCAGCATGTCCTATTTATTTCAGTGCTGAGGTTCAAGTCTCTTGAGCGCGTAGCTTGATGGGATTTGGATTTTCTAAGGTGCAACATGTCCATTAATTCCGGGTTGGACATGGCTTTATACGTCAGGCACAGATCGCCTCTGAGCAGGCAGTATGCCACTGAGTAGAGCTGGAGTTTCTTTAACCAGGCAGCATATGGCATCTGTTTGAGCCCTTTGATCCTCTTGGTGAGGTACTTTTGGTGTCTTTCCAGTTGCTGCAGGTGTCTGGTAAGGTACATCCCAAAAGGGGCATTGTACTCAATTATGTGCCTGATGAGGGATGAGTAAAGAGGCACGATGACCTCCCCTGATCTAGATGTGAATCCCTTCATGATTAGGTGGGCTATATAAAATGTTTTTCTAACGACTTTGGCCACGTGGTTGTCAAATGAGAGATTGCTATCAACTTGGGTCCCCAGGTCCCTCATTACTTCTTCCGTACTTAAGGAGGACCATTGTTTTTCCTGCTCTTAACCAAGTTAGTGTCTCTTTGGGATGTGCATAAAAGTATTTGTTTTTGCTCCCCTAAGATCATCCTTATGGGCCACAAACTCCATTGCCATATATCCATGGTAGGTTAATCAGCTAATCACCAACCCCCCTAGACTAACTATGCTATTGCTGTGGCTGATCATGGATCTTAAAGGTGGCCTGGGGGCTCATCTATCTTTATATCTATTCTGGAGGGGGTTCTTGTATGCCCTACTCATGCCACCCTGCCTTCCAGTGATGTGGTTACATTATGAGGGGTGGGTATGTAATAGGGACATTGTGAGGTATCACCCCACCTCCATGGCAACTCAATCAGAGCCACCTCCACCTCCTCTTTGGACCAGCATCCTTAGTTTTCACCAGGATGGTTGCAAAAAGATACAAGTGTTACTGTCCTCCCTCTGGGATAGGCATGACCATCCCTCCCTGCCACTCTGTCAGTCACCTGAGCTTCTAATCTATCCTGGGTCACCTGAGTCATAGCAGGGCTTTATCCCCCTACACTACTGGAGTGACATGCATTTAAGCAATGTTCAGTACTAAATCCTTTTGTAAAGATGTTAATACCTTTAACCACAGCATAGGTACTGCATCTGGGTCTGGGGTTTTCCATTTATGAGCTTTTCTTAATTTTGCCTCAGTTTCTCTGGTTGTGATTTCATCCTATTTCATATCCTCTATACTAGAGCTCCTTATTGTTTCTTTTAATTTCTCCATCCATTAAGTATTTTTGTTATGTTCAACAGAGTGGCCATAAATACTCCAAAACATACCTGCTTTTTTGGTGGTGGTATTATTAATTTTGCTTTATTTACAAATTATCTACAAAACCTTTATAACTAGCTTATTTTGAATTCTATATTTATATTTATCTGCATACCTTCTATTTTTTTTCTACTTGTGCTGATATTTTTAGTTTCTTATATAAAATAGTGTATGATAAATCATGGTCTGTTTTGATACTATGTGTTGCCTTTACCATATATATCTTACTTAGCATTTGTATTAATGTATTTATCTAGTAAATGTTCTCTTTATCATTCATTTATTTATCAGCATCTGTTAACAGCAAACTGTTTCACAATACAAAAGTATTCTCTACACTCTGCATCTTTGTGTGTACACTGTGTAATCACTTATGATAATAATAGTAAGCACTCCTATTTACCAAAAAAAAACTGTGCAAAATGATTCTAGTCAATAGCTATTGCACTAAGGCAAAAGTTTACTGTACATCTCACATTGTCATATCAGTAAATCAACAAGAACGTAGTTATCATCACAACCAGCAAGTGACATCTCCAATATTACATAATACATAAAATCACTATGTAACTACTATAGCAACTACTAGAATAACAGTGGAGATAGCAGTAGTACAGCTCACCTGCATGTGTAATATGAGTGACAGCTCACCTGCATGTGTAATATGAGTGACAGCTCACCTGCATGTGTAATATGAGTGTGCATAACTGATAATGATGACAGTAAAATACATCATGGTACAATTAATGCTCAAAATGTCAAAAAGTCACAGCATAAAGCTAGCATTTGTAAACTAACCTGAGGCAACTAAACATGGATCAACTGTTGGCAGATTATTGGATCAATTGGGTACTAAATTTACTATACATGCCCCCTCACTTTTATAGCATGATAAAACATCTTATTGTCCCGACTAGTTACCTACATGTCCTTACCGTTCTCATATTTGTGAATGATTAAAATTAAGTAATGTGACAAAAGGGTCTCATTTACAAGAAATGCACACTCCTTGTCTTTCCTGACAGCAGTTTGCGTCTCAGCTTTATAAACATCCACTAAACTTTGCCAACATCTGTGCACTTGAGCAGGGTGAGTAGACTTCAAGTCCCTAGAAATGGCTTTTTTTTCCACCAGAACCACCAAAAATAATATTGAATCGGGAGTATTAGCATCAGGGAAAATGTTATAAAGTGCTAACCATCTGTTCCTGTCCTCTGTGTTGGTATTCACCATTCATACATCATCCAAGAAATTCACTCAAAGCTGCTACAACAAAGGGCACATCAAAAAAGCATGTGCCAAAGAAGGCATACAACACACTGACTTACAATGCCAGCAGTGGATGGATACTCTCTGGCCCTTCGAAGATAATTTATCGGGTGTCAAAAATAAACAATGGATAGCTTTCCAAGCTAATGTAATCCATCTGAAACATAATGAAACCTTTCTAGATAGTTACAAAGCCTGCATAATTCTACGTTTGAATCCTAGCACCTCCATTAACCCGGGAAAACCCTGCTGGAACTCTAAAACTGGATTCTAATAAGATTTCATCAAAATATCCATTAGACTAGAGATTGATATCCCTCACTGCAATATTAACACCAGATTATTGGTCAGCAGTTGCACCAATGGCAAATACAAAGATTGCTGCATTTACCACAGTGAGAACTTATCTTTATACAGAGGTCTCAGCTGATACTAGTAAAAAAATATGTGTCTGTGGAATATTAATTTCACTAATAAGGTCATAAAATAATTTAAACTCTGCAAAATTGGATGACTGATTTTATCCTACCATTCCTGCCATAGGAAATTATCTAACACCTCACAAACAATTAAATAGATGCCAAATGGAAATAACATGAAAGTGCCTCCTAAGTTGATGCCAAACTTTCTTAAAACAGTACAAATTTCAAGGAAAAGCGCATTAATGTACTGCAATTGGGCTATGGAGCACGACTTGTTGAAAAAAACAAAGGATATGGCAAAAAGCAGTAGCTGTCTGTCATATCATTTCTGAGCGTCTGGCTTCTGGAGAAGATGC
The DNA here is from genome assembly GCF_019279795.1 of Protopterus annectens. Classification (NCBI taxonomy): domain Eukaryota; kingdom Metazoa; phylum Chordata; order Ceratodontiformes; family Protopteridae; genus Protopterus; species Protopterus annectens. Next base: position 221,934,150 of record NC_056731.1, read on the forward strand.
ATGTCAGAATAAAGCATGTCAGCCATATACTTAAGGAATAACTCACAAAAGAGGGTCAAAATAATTGCTTGGTAAGTTGTCATAGGTCTAGGCAGACATTGGCCACCATCAGATTATGAGGTATAATGTATGACCAGCAAATCCTTGGAAAAGAAGAGGACCACAAAAACTTCTGCAAGACTTTGCACCATTTCCACAGTGTTCTGTGTGAATTCGCATTGGAAGCCCCTGCAAAATATTTTGGAGTATAACACCATTTTAATTAACAATAGCCAAAGCTCAAAAGAGACATTCCACAGTCCCATTCTTGGATATGGTAGTCAATCTGTTGTTAGATGATCTGTTCATTGGTGCTCCTAGTCAAAGCCAGCATGGCTGCTAAAGTGATGCCCAAATATTTGAAGTAGAGCAGATTTAACAGAAGGTCATAGTGACAGTCATGCTGATAAGCTGAGCTGACTCCAAATGACATAAGTACAGATTTGGCAGGATTAGGCTTGTACTCTGTTATAGGATGATAGCTATCTAGCAAACTCCAGCAAATAGGTAAGTCTTGTGTGAAATCAGCCAAGAAAAGAGCAGCCCCAGTATGGTAACTACAAGCAGCCTGATCTACAGAATTTGAACTAAGAGCATCCCTTAGGGACTGAACCATTAGCTCCATAGTCAGAATAAATAAAAGCGAAGTCAAGGGATAGCCTTGCCTAACACCTTTATGGATTGGAAAAGTCTTTGATATAAAAGCACCTGCATGCACAACAGCTGTGGACACCCCACATATTATTTAGCCAACATTAATGAATTGTGAAGGAAAGTGAAGACATGTCAGAACCTTGATGAGATATGGCTGCTTGATGCAATCAAAGCTTTTCTTAGCATTCACAGATAACAGACCCCTGGGAAGATTAGATAAGTGGCACATCTCTAATCAGAGTGCTGCCCTTGTAATATGGTGCCATGATGCTTGAGTGCACCCAAAACCTGATTGATCGGGATGGACTAAAAGTGGAGGCATAGGTGTAAATGTTGTTGCCCATATCCACATATATATCTTACGGTCTATGCTAAATGCTATAACTAGAGGGAGAGGAAGATATCCTTTCCCAACCTAAGTAGAGGTACTAATACTAAATGTTGCTAAGAGCTTGGAGAACTGAGCTCCAATGACGCTGCTGAAGAAGCGTGAAATAAAAGTCTAACAGCAGGGGTGGGTAGTTGTTTATTCTTCACTGGTAGCTCATCACCTCCTTGTGTCTTATAATATCTCAGTCTCCTAATGGCCAGGAGAAACTACTGCAATATACTGGGTCTCTGAAGAACCTGCACCTGCTCCCTATTCAGAGTGGATGTTAAATTTACAGGTTGACTCTATGGGGCAGGTGAGAGCCCCTTGGTGCTAACTGACCCTCCGTATATTGCCTGATAATATTTGTAAAATCATGTCAATATACCTTTTAGAGATGCACCAATATACCTTTTAGAGATGCATGTTCCACATCAATCTACTTTGTAAGAGAGACTAGTGGTATATGCTGTACCATGTATCTCTTACATCACCTAGCTAGGCAAGAGTACACTTGAGGTGAAACCTCATAGTACAGAAGATGGAGCTTATCTAGGGCTTTCTCTGTTTTCCTGTTAATGACATCCTGAATCTCAGCTTTAATTAAATTAAACTGCTCAGAAACTTGCTTAGCCCTCTTTCTGTCTGGGGCCTGATATTGCTGTTGAAAGCTTGTAGATCCCTATTGCATTGCTTCCAGAGCCCATTAGTCCACATTCTCAGTTTTGCATGCAAGAAGCCCTTATAGGCATATTCATAGAAGACATACTGAGAGAAACTCTTGTGTAGTGACAGTTACACATAATACAAATTTCATCCTCCATCTGTAAGAGAGGTTGACCTTCCAGGTCTAAAGCGTTAATAGACTCAAAGGACTCTTAAGTACATTCAAGGACCTCATGGTCAGAATACAGACGGACTGATTCTTAAAGTTGCAGGGGGAGACAAAAGGATAGTGCCTAGATATACCCTATCTATTCTAATGGATGTCTCACACCTTGGGGAATGATAGGTATACTGGGACAATGCAGGATGACAAAAAATAGCTAAATCTATTAAAGCAATATCTGACTCTCACTGCTGAGGTATCTCAGCAATTGGAGACATCATAAAGGGTTTATGTGATGTCAAGTCACATGAATCAAGGACACAGTTGAAGTCCAACACCAGTATCAAAAATCCCTTAATATAACACTGTATGTACTGCAAGGTATTTCTGTCCTCCTATGTTCCAGTTTGTTGGTAAAGATATAAAGACAATAAAATAATTATTCTCCCATCTATTCAGAATGTAACTCCCACTACTGCTTCACCCGGTGTAGTAAATGCATCCATTTTTTCTATGTGGTGCAAGCTGCACTTAATCAATATTATTACCCCCACCCCCTTTTCTTAGCAATAGGATGTACTGAAGAGACAAAGGGGTTGTACTGCCATGAAGTCAACTTGGCATCCTATATGTCCATGAGGTGGGTTTCCAGAAGCAAAACAACATCAGGGGGTAATTTTATAAAACATGTCCTTAAACAAGCTCACTTGAATGGAGAACTGATGCCATTAGCATTTATGCTATGTAATTTAATTCACTGAGTTTGGGAAAATCCCTAAAGTTATCACTACCACAGAGCTCAAGTTCCCACTCAACCCTGTTATGTGCTCAAACAAAAATTACCAGCCTCAATTTGACAGTACTGGCATGTAAAAGAAGAGCTGCATAAAACACAAGAATAATTACACGTAACATCTAACTCTTTGAAGCCTTAACAACAGTAAAATATACATGTAATATCTGTCCGCCAAGGTTAGAGAGGTATAAGAAAACACCTCCTGACACACCACCCTCACTACTGCTGGTCAGATGTCGACTCACTAGGATCTGATTCAAATTAAATTCAACTCCCAGCTTCACATCCCATATAGATTGAATTTGTTATCGCAAGCAGCCATAATTATCCAACTAAGTAACAATGTACACCATAGGAAGCAGCTTTAAACAACTCTATAACTAGTTTATCAGTCATAAATCCCAGGGTTACCCCCATACAGTCTCATACCTTAAGATTTCCAATGGACTCATCTAAGCCATCTCATGCTGGTATCTCAGGAGGAAGGCCTGATGGTGCCAAGGCTGTATGAGGTCTCTTGGGGCCATTTGACACTCTATCATGCTTAGAGGATATGGCAGACCAGTCCTTATGCTCTGGGTTCACAATGTTAGATTTTTCTTTTAAATAAACAACAGCCTCCTTAACTTGCTGAAAAACACATGGACCCTCAATAAACATAACCTTCACCTTTGCTGGATAGATCATAGCTGCCTTGAAGTCTTTGTCCTTTTAAAAGTGCCAAAGGGGGAGCCAAGCCTTTCTCATCACAGCGATGAGTCTGGAGAAGTCATTGTTGAATGTACGTGATTCAGGTATGACACTTCCTTCTTGGACCAGGCAGCATGCAGGACTTTCTCCTTTTGCTTAAAAGAAAAAAATGCACAATGACAGCTCTTAAAGGAGACAAAGAATGATGCACCCATTCTGTCATTAGTTTAGTGGTTGAGCCCATGCCCAGAGTCACCAGTAACCATTCTTGTAAAAAATGATGCATATCTTTCTACTCTACCCTTTCCTGAAGCCCCAAAATGTCCACATTTTCCTTAAGTTTCTGTTCTCTGGGTCCTTCAGCCTATCATGCAGGCATTGAGTAAAATCTAGCAAAAAAAAAAAAAATTGGTGCTCTGCTTCCTCAATCCATTCTGTCTGGACCTGCAAAGCTTGTTCCAAGGAGCTTGTACAATCCACAATACCTGCAACAGTATTATTTATCTCCACCAGTTACTAATGCTAGGACATTTGAGAAGACTCCATAGAGACTTAGCTAATTGATAGTCTTTGCCAAGGCTGCACATGTGAAGTTGTAGCTGCAGAACTGTCTGTGGATTGATTTAGAACATGCAGCAAGCTGGAACTGCTGTCTTGTGTTAACTGCAGGACATGAGGAGGAATCGCTGTTTTGGCCTTATTGGGTGTAATTGCAGCACATGGCCACAGGGTAGCTAGTTTTAATTTTTGCCTTGCCTGATGCTTTTTGGGTGGCATAGGTTCATAGGTTCATAGGTTCATACTAAGCTCTGCCCTAGGGCATTTATAAGCCTAGCCAGAGTGTGTTTGGCTTTCGCCACCATTTTAAATGAATTTTGCTATGCCCTTTTTTAGAGGTTAGTATACTGTGCCTCTGTCTAACAGTGATACAGAAGTGATACCTGGGATAAACCTACGCTCTCCCATCCACTAATCAAGATTACTCTTGAAGAGAGTCAATGAGGGACTCTGCCTAACCTAGACTGGGATTTTATTCCAGAGTGAAGGGAGCCTTGGGGTTATGAATCTGTCCCTCCAGCATGTCCTATTTATTTCAGTGCTGAGGTTCAAGTCTCTCGAGTGCGTAGCTCGATGGGATTTGGATTTTTTGAGGTACAGCATGTCCATTAATTCCGGGTTGGACATGACTTTATACGTCAAGCACAGATCGCCTCTGAGCAGGTGGTATCCCACTGAGTAGAGCTGGAGTTTCTTTAACTGGGCAGCATATGGCATCTGTTTGAGCCCTTTGATCCTCTTGGTGAGGTACTTTTGGGGTCTTTCCAGTTGCTGCAGGTGTCTGGTAAGGTACATCCTAAAAGGAGCATTGTACTCAATTATGGGCCTGATGAGGGATGAGTAAAGAGGCACGATGACCTCCCCTGATCTAGATGTGAATCCCTTCATGATTAGGTGGGCTATATAAAATGTTCTTCTAACCACTTTGGCCACGGGGTTTTCAAATGAGAGATTGCTATCAACTTGGGTCCCCAGGTCCCTAATTACTTCTTCCGTACTTAATGGATTACCACCTTTGTGGTAATTTGTGGGCACTTTGTTTTTGCCAAAGGAGATGACTATACACTTTTTGGCATTTAGCTTGAGGCCATGGTTCTGGCACCAGTTGTCTGTTTCTATGAGGCCCTTTTATAGGATGCTTGTGTCGGCTGGAGAGTCGATTATGGTGCCTAGTTTGCAGTCATCTGCGAACTTGGTCAGCCACAGTCCTTCCGTGTTGGCCTGTACCTCCGAGAAATATATACCAAACAAGAGAGGTCCCAGGACTGAGCCTTGTGGGATGCCACTTGTAACTGGTTTGGAGTCTGACATGGCTCCAGGAATTCTAGCCATGTGGGTTCTGTCCTTGAGCTAGTTTGCAACCCATCTAGTGACATAGGGGTTTATATTTAAGCTGGTGAGCTTATCTATAATGCCCGAGTGGGGTATTGTATCGAAGGCTTTTGCGAGGTCCAGGTAGGCTGTGTGGACCACCTTCCCCTCGTCAATGGCCTTGGTGACTGTTTCAAAGAAATTTACCAGGTTTAAGAGACAGGATCTGCCCTTAACAAAGCTGAACTGGGTAGGATCCAGTGTCTGTAGGTCCCCAATATCTTTATTTATGAGGTCCATGATGATCCATTCCCTAGCTTTGCAGACCAAGCTAGTCAGGCTTATGGGGCGATAGTTTCCAGGATCCGTTGAGGCACCACTTTTGTGGAGAGGGACCACTGTTGCTGTATGCCACTCTTTTGGTACATATCCTGTAGTAAGGCTGAAACTGAACAGTAGTTTTATGTTTGGGTTTAGCTCTTCTTGGAGTTCATGTAGGACGCAGCCTGGGACACCGTCTGGTCCCATTAATGCTGTGTTTTTTGCTTTGGAGAGGACAGCTCTTACCTGAGCATCTGAGATGTCAAGGGGGCAGCACTCTGCTGGGATAGATATTTGCCCTTTTGGTGGGGAGGGGGGGGGGAGTTTGCTCTGAACCTGTCAGCCAGGATGTTGGCAATGTCTGTGGGTTCGGTGTATTTTTTGTCATTTTGGACTAATTCTGAGCCTATCTGGGAATTCCCACCCAGGTTCCTAACATAACTAAAGGAAGCCTTGTGATTATCCTTAGTGTCCTGTGCAATTTTTCTCTCGAAGCTGGCCTTAGACGATTTTATGAGTGCCCGTAGTTTTTTGCTAATACTGATCAGAGATGCCTTCCCTTTTTGGGATTTTGCTCTATCATGTAGTAGCTTCCTCCTTCTATTGTATAGTTTGTTTATGGCTGGGGTCCACCAGACAGGACGCCTGCCTTTGGAGGATTGGGTCTTGGTTTTATTTGGGATTGCATGATCCATGCATTCCTGAAGGTGTTCATAGAATGTGTTTATAAGGGATTCTGCAGTCTGGGCCGTATTTTCCACAGGTCAGAGGGCTTTGAAGGATTCCACCTCAGTTTTGAGGAGTGTGAAATTTGCTTTAGAGAAGTTTTTCACTGTGGTTTTCTGGGCAGGGGGTGGGGCCAGGATGTGAATATCCAGTGAGATTAGTTTATGGTCTGATCTTACCAGTGAGGGATACACTTCTGGTCTGGAGCATAGAGGCCCCATATTGGTGATGATCAGGTCCAGTATGTTTTCCCCTCTTGTGGGAGTGGTAACAGGTTGTTCCATAGCATTTGAGTTTATAAATTCTAGGAACCTTTGTGCTAGCATGCTGGAGCTAGAGTAATGCTCCCAGTCTATGTTTGGGTAGTTGAAGTCGCCCATATAATAGTGTTTGGAGAGACCTTCATATTTTCCATTGTTCTCAGGAAGGCTGAGTGGGGTTCCTAGGTTTGGGAGCGTGGTCTGTAGCAGGCTATAAACTGAGAGGTAAAGAAGTATCAGCTTAACAAAAAAGATATCATATGGTGATTACTCTATAAATAAGCTCTCATTAGTAAAAATCATACACCTTGAGATTGTTGAGCTGTTTAGATTCATTAGTCACGCCATTAGACCCGGTATCAGAAGTCCTATCTTTCTAAGTATTTTTGATGATCTGTTCCCTTTTCTTCTAACAGTGATACTTTTTCCTTTAGTTGCTTTATACTTTTCTCTAGTGGATGTTTCCATGGTGGCATTTTACTTGCTCCATTCCTTTACTTTCTTATCAACATTTTTGTGATAATACTATCCATTATTGGTTTAGCTGCACAGTGATATATCCTTTTTTTTCTGTTATATCACATGAATTTCTCTTAATATCATTGATTACTGTGCTTTCCAGTCTTTTAATATTGTGGGTCTTTTTGTTTTCCGTAATCCATTTATTTAATTTATATTCATATGTATATCCATATGTATTAAATCAAGCAGGTCTTCCCCTAGATCATATTTTTCTAGACTGAGAGCATCTTCTTTGCACTCTGTTTCCTGCAAGTATACTACAGAAAGTTCCAGGACATCTTCTTGTGACATATCCTCTTCAGATGTATCCTGCTTCATCTGTTGTTACTCAATATGGGGACTGTTGGCCCATCATGCAGCAAAATTACCTGCATCATAGTTTCCACTCTTTTGTGCTCTTTCCCTTGTTGTGCAGCTACAAATTAACTTTCACGTGAGTCTCCTACAAAAGGCTCCAGAGCATCACCATATGGCAAATCTTCTACAGATGCCTACCACTTCATCTGCTGTTCCTTAATCTGGGGGCCTATTGTTCTATCATGTTGTGACACAACCTGTGTTGGAGTCCCCACTGTAAATCCTTCACTTTGCAGATAGTCCATCACTTCAGTTTCTGTTTGTTTAACTTATACCTCAATAATCCTATTTTTTACATTCTCCACTTGTGGTCTTATTTCTGTGCATTGTGAAAATTTCAATAACTGCGTGTCTTTCCCTGTATTCTTCTCAAATATCATTGGAGCTTCACTTTTTGTATTGATTATTTTGACTTTCTCCTCTAAATATATAAGGCCACCATGTAATGTTTCTTTTTCTTTCCCATGTCCATGTTTGCTTTTTGTACTTTATACTTCCTCATTTCTTTTGTTGATTCTTTTTCCAAGAAGAAAAAGACATAAAATGCAGATAAATCACTACAAAACTCAACCAAAAACAAATGTAAATACCACTGTTAAGTGAAAACAAACTGTTCCACTTTGGGTGAAGTACAAATAACTCACTGTTGATAACCCAGGTTTTGCGAATAATTCACTGTTTAATAAAAGAAACCATAAGCATTTTCGTCTCAGATATAAATCCACAAGACTTCATCAGATACAATGTAACAGAAAAAAACAGGATTTAAAACCTTCTGAAGGTCACAAGATCAAACTGTACCAAAATATTAAAAGAAACATGCTTACTTTTAAAGTCAATTATATACAAATTTTAAACAATTTTAAACACTGCAAGATTTTCCGGTTAATTAAAAGTGGCCAAAACACTTTCCAAAAATGTATGAGGTAAATGGCAAGTATTAAATAAATGTTGTAAAACACATAATGATTAACATTGGTTGGTTTTGAGTTTAAGTAAACAAGAAAAAGAAATAACCCCATTCAAGCCTGGTGGAGTAACTGAATTCAAACACTATTGCCAAGTAAGTTCTTTATTTTCTACTGTTTGACTCTGTGACAATGTGAGGTATTGCCTTCTGTGCCAGAGACAATAAGGCAGTGCATGTGTGGCATATGCCAGCATAGTTAGCTGGAGTTTTATAAATAATTTTGGGTCATCTGACTATCAAGCTGGCTTGTACAGATGCTTGTGTTAAAAATGTATCAACAGTGTTATTATAACTGATTAAATGTTTATATTTAAACAAAGAATTCTGGAAGGGAACAGAAGAGGTTTTTGAAATTGGTCTATAATTTTAAATACTGCTACAGATCTTAGCAAAGCTCTGATGGTGTATTGTAGTAGAGTCAGGTGATCAAATGTGATGTCATTCCATATCCCAGGATGGAACATACACAACAGCTTGTTTTGTTTTTTTTTTGGAGCCTAATATAAAAATCTATGACAGTTATCGCAGTTCAGTTAGTTGTCTTCAGTTCAGTCTGTTAGAAGCTCATCACCTTGCCTTGTAGAAGTAAGCATCTCAGCATCTAATCTTGCCTTGTTGTATTAATTAAGTTAGCTAAAGAATAGTTATTATTTAGACAGTCAGGAAATACAGTGAAATTAATTAAGTAGTGTCTTATTGCATCTGTTTCAACCTGTCCAACTGTGCTATTTTTATTTCTCCTGTGATTGAAACTCTGGTGTTTACTGTACTTAGATATTTAGTATTTTTATGTTTTCTACTTTATTATTTATTATTAAATACTTTTATACATTTCATGGTCCCTGGTCTTTTAGAGAATAATTGTAACATCTTGAGAGCACTTGTATTCATTTTAGTGATGCCTTGGCCACTCCAAAAAGCCTGCCTGCTTTGGTTCCACTCTACCATTTATGTTAGCATTGATTTTACTCAGTATAAGTGGATACCCTTGTAAGAGCCTGAGAGTGGCTGACTGGTGGCAGTGAAGTTATCTTATTGTCTGGGCACAAAGGATACAGTTAGTAAATCTGTACTGGCATTTCCCAGAGGAGTGTGTGTGTGTGTGTGTGTGTGTGTGTGTGTGTGTGTGTGTGTGTGTGTGTGTGTGTGTGTGTGTGTGTGTGTGAAAATCAAATATCCAGGTGTGGGTGTGTCAGCTACTTGGAACTGGGACACAGTGTTCCAAAGTGAGTCTTATTTGGGATCTGGAGAGAGAGATAGTCCAATTCTAGGTTTAGAGCATGTTCCCTGTGTGCTCTTGGGGGAAAATGTGCTTGATGCAGAGAGCTGCATCTTAAAATTCTGTGCAAATCAATTCCTGCTTTTAGTGACCTTCTATCACTGATGTCAGTGGTGGAGATTGAGGTTCCTTGATAATTGGCCCAGGGTAAAGAGAGGTTGTCACAGACCCCATGGGCCTCCCCGGGATCCATGGGAAATTGCTCCAGAAGGACAAATTTAAACTGGTGATATGGGTATATGGTTAGGTGTTTAAAAAGTGCATTAGTTTCACACTTAGTTCTAATTTAGTAAAGATGTTCATAGACTCTCTGTTTTAGTATCCATTCAGTCTTGCCGGTGTAAAAACTGTTGCAAGATTGGCAAAGGTCACATAAACTACTCCTTTCACTGTGCAACTATAGTTATTTTTTATAGTAATAGAGTAACCATTGATTTTTACTTTGGTGCAGCAAAAAATATTTTTGCAGTAGTTGCAAGCACAGCACTTTTTCATGCCTTTCTATTTACAAATTGAGTGATGTGGAAGTTTGGCAGATGATTCCTATAATTGCTTAAAACTGGAACCTTTCCTAAAAATAATGATTGGCGTGTCCCCCACCTTATTAATTATGTTATTATTATCATTGAAAATACACCAGTTATTCCTTAAGGTCCACATGAATAGCTCATGATCCGTAGAGTATGATGTGATGAAACTATGCGTGTAGGTATTTGCCCCAGAGTGCCCTGCAAGTAGCTGGTCAAGAAAAATCTCTGTACCACAGTTCTATGGATTTTTACTTCATAGAATAGATCTAAAATTGTTGTTTTGTCTTTTTCATGCTATTCTTCCCAAATGTTGCTGATAAAAACATTGGGGTATCCTCTTTTGAGGAACATGTCCTTAAGTAGGGTGCATTCACTAATGAAATCCTCATATAGAGTAGTCATGCATGTGGCACGAACAAATTACCCTTTAAGTTCTGCCTTTTTCTTTGAGGTTGGGTGGGCGCTGATATAGTATAAGAAGGAGTTGGAGTAATTGGGTTTCCTGAAGTAGTTTCTTGTTTAGCCCAATATTTTCAAGTAAAACATCCAGCTTTAGATCATACATTCTATAATGAACCAGCCCTCCTTCTGTCCTGACCTTGCCTCTCTTGTCTCTCTCTATATCCCTCCAAGGTCTACAAACCCAAAAGCAAAATAAGACAAAACCTATACAGCTAATCCTCTGGCCAATATTGGAATAAACTTCAAGATGGCTTATCAAAAACTTTCTAAATGGTATTTGGATCTGCCTCTGTAATTACCCTCCATGACTGTTCCACCTACAACTCTCATCCTCTCTTTTATGAACCCCCCCCCCTTACTTCCTCTCATGTCTACTCTCTGGCTGTACTTCAACTTTTCTGCTACTATTTGTCTAATGAAACCCACAACCTACTCCTACGTTCTGCTTAAATAAACCTCAGATCAAACATTCCAGTTCCTGTAAGGGTATTCCTCATACATCTAATTGACTCACAATTACAGAGGTTGTACTGCTTTATTCAGTGGTTTACTTTTGTATAAAATTTCTATACGTAAATAATTTGTGTCATGAATTGCTTTACGCTTTTTATATCTTACTATATCATTATATTTACTACTCTATATATTTTTAATACTTGTGGAGCTTTTCTCCCAGGCCTCCGCTGAAAAAGGGTTTTGGCTCAGTCAGGCTAACCTGGTCAACAAATGTCAAATAATAACAGAAAATAATAATAAATTATATATGGTCTGTGCCAATGGTATGGGTAAAAGTAAAAAAATGGTTCTGCTGTTAAGATATTCAAGAAAAGCTGGAATTTGACCCACATCATCCTTCCATGCCACAAAAATATCATCAAGGTATCTGATATAAATGTACCATGAATCCTTGAAAGGACTATTAAAGATGAATTTCTCCTTCCATTCCACCATGATGATGTTGGCATATAAGGAACTGCATACTGACCCCATGGCTACCCCCTTTTTTATTGGTTGTCAGATACTATGTAATTATTGTGTAGTACGAGATGCAAAAATTCATTAAAAAGATTGATATTATCTTGGGAAAATTCTGTATAATAATTGAAGAATTCTGTGAACCATTGTAAAGCAGTGTGCTGGGGGATAACTGTGAAAAGGTTCTTGACATCAATTTTTAAGAAAAACCATGTCATCTTTAAACTGTAAAGCATCACACATCCTAAGGAAGCCCTATGAATTGTTTCATATGTGGCTGATGTTCAGGACCACACCTTTTATATGGTGGTCTGGAAATTTAGCCAAGGGTGTCATGATTGATTGCCTATCATCCACAATGGGCCTTGTCAGTGGATCATTTTGATGTAAGTGGATCTGGGGAACTCCAAAAATGGTAAGCACTACTGGATGCTTGATGTTTAGGTATTCATATTGGTCAAGGGAATATGCAATGGTGAGTTTATATATACTTGACTTTAAAAGTGAGCATGTTTCTTTTAATTTTTTTGGTGCCGTTTGATCATGTGACCTTCAGAATGTTTTAAATCCTAGTTTGTCTGTTACATTGTATCTGATGATGTCTTGTGGATTTATATCTGAGACAAAAGCTCTTATGGTTTCTTTTATCAAACAGTGAATTATTCACAAAGTTTCATTCATCAACGAGTGATTTGTACTTCACCCAGAGTGAAACAGTTTGTTTTCACTTAACAGTGATATTTATATTTGTTTTTGGTTGTCTTTGCTAGTGATTTACCTGCATTCCATGCTTTTCTCTTCCTGGTTGTGCTCTTTTTCCAAGTTTGCGTCTTTTACCAGGAAGCCTAATTCTTTGTCTATATATGTTTTTTGTTGATCTGTTCTATTAATGAATCTAACTTTTTTGTATCTAGCTGTTGACAGTTTCCTTGTGCAAGTATTTTTCTTTACTTTAGTTTCTCTTATACTCTTGCCAAATAAGGTATGTCTGAAAATCCTGGGTTTTTGTGTAATAGTAATAATACATAATTTCTTCTTTATCCTCAGCAGTCCACATTGTCATCTCTATGCCTTTTTCTTGGCCTGTCAGTTGTTGTGTTTTTTGGGGACTAGTCCTTCCTCCTGCCACAGGGGTGGAGAGGTGGCATCCTTCCCCTGAACCTGGCCTTACCTCTGGTAGAAATGTTTCCATGTCCTGAGGTTTCTTCACTGCCTTTTTTACAGTCCTAGCATATACACCAGGAGTGAACACTTTTTATCTTGTAACCTTTTTTGCATCCAGCCTTCTTTTTATTTTTGAACTATCTTCTTCCATGATATATAAAATGCAGTCTATATATCACTTTTGCTTTGGTGAGATTTTGCAAAAAAGGGATCCACCACGTGAAGACCATCACTAAGATCTGAGGATGAATTTATTTGCAGAAATACACCAGTACTACTCTCCTTTTATTTCTGATTTAGTCTCCCCATACAATCCTCTATTTCACCAGTTAGCTGAGGGCTTTGCACTTTTAATTATTCTTCATTTCACCACCACCCTCTGGTATAACACCTGCAGTACTAACGCTGCTGGTACTGTGGTCATCTGTTAGTCAGTCTCCAAGTCCCCTATACCATTACTGGTGCACACGTCTCTAAGGAACTCAAGCTTTTATACAGCAGGGATTTTTTTCCCTCTGATCTGCATAGCAGCAACCCATCTTTTTTCTAGGATTTGGAGATGCTCATTTTCATTAATTCCAATTCATACTCAGCATTGAATTGATTGTGCATACTCTGATCCCTTGCACATTGGATTTAAATTCCAGAATTCATACTTTTGTGTGCTAATACAAGGTGAACATTAGTTTATTAATACATGGATTTTATTTACAAAACACATCTTATCTGAAGTCTGCATTTCTCACTTTCTGTGCTCTACTTTTTAGAAACTGAATGTTCGGTTTGATTGCAGAAGGAGGAGGATGGTGGAGGAACTCTTCTGTATCTTTCTGCAGACAAGCTGCTGGTATTGAATTCTCTGCTCCTTAGGCTTGTTAAGGTCATGGGCACAGTATGAAACACACCACAGTATGTAAAAGACCTTCTGATGGATATACAGAAGTATATCTCTGGAGCCATTCAAGCAATGACAGGTCTACTGGCCAGTTGGATTCTGTGGTCCTTTGATGTGTGTGAGCCACCATGATTCCAAAAATGTCATGCATAGGTTCATAGGTTCATAGGTGTGTACTAGGCTAATGGCCCTGGAGCCTTTACAAGCCTAGCCAATAGGATTACCCTGGCATCATGCCACCCGACCTTAGTTCCCAGTGCATCTGTCAAGTAAAGCCAGTGGAGTTATCCCTGGGGTGAATTTTCTCTTTCCCATCCACTCAGCAAGATTTCTCTTGAAGAGGGCCAGTGAGGTGCTCTGCTTGACATGTATAGGAAGTCTATTCCATAGCATAGGCAGTCTCTGGGTTATGAACCTGTCCCTCCAGCATGTTTTGTTGGTTGTGGTAATGAGGCTGAGGTCTCTGGAACATGTGGTGCGGAGGGATTGGGATTTCTTTAGATGTAGCATTTCTAATAGAGCTGGGTCAGACATGGCTTTCTAAGTCAAGCAGAGATTGCCTCTAAGTAGGCGATATGAGAGAGAATAGTTGGAGTTTTTTTAAGTCTGTCCATATAGGACAAATGTTTAAGGCCTAGGATCCTCTTTGTGAGGTACTTTTGCAACCTCTCCAGTTGTTGCAGGTGTTTAGTGAGGTATCTGCCAAATGGGGCAGTGTACTCAATGATTGGCCTAATGAGGGAAGAGTAGAGGGAGACAATGACCTCTTTCTTCCTAGATGAAAAACCCTTACTAATGAGATGTGCCACATAGAAGGACTTTCTGACCACAGTGGTAATGTAGTGGTCAAAAGCGAGGTTGCTGTCAACCTGTGTTCCCAGATCTCTTATAATGCCTTCTGTGTTCAGCGGACTACCATCAATGTGGTAATTCATGGGAACTGGGTTTTTCCCTAAGGGGATGACAACACATTTTTTTGACATTGAGCTTAAGGCCACGGTTCTGACATCAGTTGTTGGTCTTAGTGAGGCCTTTCTGTTGGATGTCAATATCACTTGGGGAGTTAATAATAGCTCCCAATTTGCAATCATCTCCAAACTTTGTCAGCCAGAGTCCCTTCTTGTTGGCCTGGACTTCAGAGAAGTAGATACCAAAAAGGAGAGGACTAAGGACCGAACCCTGTGGGACTCCACTCGTGAATGGTCGGCAGTTTGACTTGGAGTCAGCTACTTTTACAGTGTGGGTTCTACCCGTGAACAAGTTTGCAACCCACCTAGTGATATAGCTTAGTGAGTTTTTCTATGATTCCTGAGTGGGGAATAGTATCAAAGGCCTTGGCCAGATCAAAGTAAGCTGTATGAACTACCTTGCATTCATCCACAGCTCTGGTGACTGACTCAAAGAAGTTAACCAAGCTGAGCAGGCATGATCTGCCCTTCACAAAACCAAACTGTGTTGGATATAGAGTTTGGAGATTCCCTGTATCCTTGTTTATTAGGTCCATGATGATGCGTTCCATAGTTTGCATATCAGACTCATCAGGCTAATGGGGTGATAGTTCCCAGGGTCTGTAGTAGCTACTACTTTGTGGAGAGGGATGACTGTAGTAGTCCACTATTCGGTAGGGACAAAGCCTGAGGTGAGGCTGTGATTGAACAGGGCACACAGGTGAGGTGCCAGTTCATCACCCAGAAAATGACAAGTGAGGTGGGAGGGTGGCATAATGGTTAAAGTGTTTTCCTTATAAACCAAATGTGTAGGGCTTGATTCTCACATGGGGTAATTGGCTAGGCTTAAAATGGCCCACAAAGGCAGTAAGCCTAGTACTAATCTATGAACCTATGTTGTCAGATTTAAATGCATGGTACTGGCTACTGGAGTACCAGACATTGATATCAGGGTTACTGCCAGGATAGTGTGAACACAGATCCATTATACCATTGTGTGGCTACATGACACTTGAACATTCTGTGAATGTGACCCATGCTACTTTATATACAAAGTGTATCAGCTATGCCAGGAGCATACTTTTCAACCTCTTAGGGTAAGAAATCTGGACAAAACTAAACTTAATGGAGGGGAAAAGGCCATAAAATAGGGACAGATTTTAAAAAGTGTTCTTATAAACTTAGAAAGCTGTTAGAATAACAAGGTTTGCATTTGCCTGAATTCTGTGGAGGATATGAAGTCTCACACTCAAATGTATATCATTATGTGTTGGCTTCAGTCTTCAGTGGTCGGTCAGAAAACCAAACATTTTATGAGGAATAGACCAAAAATATGGGACAAAAATCTGGACACTATACAAAAGTCTACACAGTGGAGAGGTATGGACAGGAGAGTAGACGTGGCACCCCAGGTATCAAGAACTTCTGGCAAGCAGGGTATATTGTGGAATCCCTATATCAGTTATGCTCCCCTCACCTGTGTCTGGGCTTGCAAATACATGTCCATGGCATCAGGTACTGGACAAACAACTGCAATATCACCTGGGGTGATATTTTAGATCTCCCCAGAATTACTTTTAGTTGGTTTCTGAAACGTGCCAGCAGTCAAGAAAGTAAAAGAGCTGAAGATACAGGTCAGCAGGGGTATTAGCTGCCATTGGCATTGTATACCTACATCCCCAGTATATGACAAAGAGTCTGTACATGGTGGCACTGTCCATTCAAAACAAGTCAAACTGTTTCTGTCTGTTATGGGTATAATATAAAGGCATATGTCACCAGGCATAACCTGCTTATTATGTGCTTGAGACATGGATCCCAAGAAATTCACCTTGAAGGTGAAGCTCAATAGGTGAAACTTGTCATCCATGTGGAGAACACATAATAAGGGGTTATGATCGGTAAGACAATCATAATTCTTTTAATGCAAGGAGCTCTATCTGCTCCATGAAGTACTAGTTACAGTAAAATAGAAAAAATAAAAAGTGTTTTGCTGGCTCTCAAAGCCATAAAGCACTTAACATTCATTGTCAAAAAAAGCAGTGTAATGCAGTCCGTTACATTTATACTCACCATTCTTGCCTCTCAACTGTCCAGATTTTCACAGAACGTCTAGGTTATTGCTTCATAATTTTGGTCTGTTCCCCATAAAATCTGTGTGTTTTGGACAAACCACTGAAGACTGAAGTCACTGATTAATTATATATATTTCAGTTTCAGAGTTGGTATCCTTTGAAAAATGCAGGACAACATACATTCTATTATTCTGGCTAGTTTCTAAGTTTATTTCAGAAAGAGACACTTTATTCCTGCAGACAGCAGGCGGAAATAAATATTTTGTTCTGCCGTTGTCGTTTGCTGGTTAGTACTGGCAGATTTTATTGCCTAGCATGAGACCTGACCATAACAACTTCAGCAGGGGTGCTTAACATTTGTTAAAGTCGGGTCTTGCACCACTCTAGTGCTTGACTGATTTGTCATTTTCTGAATATTGGCGCATAATCAGTGCACTCCGTGCACTATATGAAAATTATACACTGAAGTATCTCCATGCAAGGCAAAAAATGATGCATAATACATACTACTGCTGCTAATTTGGCATTCGCAGGTATCAGGGTTGCAGTTATTACACAGTTTGAATCCTTTTATAAAGAGTTATTCATGTCTGTAATCCATTAGCTTTATATTGCTTCACAATCCACTACATATTGATGATTAGCGATGGCCCTTTACAAATCATAAAATGCTGCATGTATTGGGCAATGCTCACATGTATATAGGATGATTGCACAGTTGCATACAATTTGCTGCACACCACTACTACATTATTGTTTATGAATCATGTTGCAATTTGGAATGTGATTTTTAACCATGCTTCAAACATACACAGTTGTGTATCATAGTTATGAAACCTGCTCATCATCTCTAATGAAGCACTTAAGTGATACTACATGAAACACAGAATCATATTTTGTATTTGTTACACCTATCATGAGAGTGTAGAGATATAATAGTGAACAGTTTTTTATTTGTGAATTCAAATATTTTTGGAAGTTACATACTGTGGATATATTGTGATGAAAAGAGGCCTACTTATTAAAGGAAACAGTATTTGTAATTCTGGAACCAGTTTCTTAACACTAATCACTATATACAAAGCACTTTAACCTGCTAATACTAACTGGTTACAAGGTATCTGCAATTTTAGTCCCTTGGTCTTCATTAGCATTAAGGCAAATTATATATTAAATGAAACAAGCTGTATAACAAACAATATGTACAGTGATAAAAACTAAACTATAGCAGGGAAAGTCTGCACCATTCTCTTTTTTTGATGTTCTGAAGCTAGGATACTTGTTTATGTCTCTAGAAGTAAGATATAGAATCCCTTCTAATCATGTTCTCCTAGTGAAATTCATGGGGTCACTTAGCTAGCTCTGTGGCACAGAGGGATGGAGCTCTGACTGTATGTTGATTGGCAAACTTGGCCACTGGTCAAGATGAGAATGATCAGTTCAAATACTAGCGCCTGAATCTCAGGAAGGCGGTCCTAAGTGAGGCAGGAAAATGTAAGAGAGCTAGGACACACCCAATGTGTTTCACAAGAGGGGATATAACTCAGATGCCAGGAATTATTAACTGAGGATGTCAGTGGAGGCCCAGGAAAAAAATCTGCAGTAATAAAGCAAATAATGCATAATAAATATAAACAAAAATAAAGTGGAATAAAGAATAAGCAACACAATTTAAGTAAGATACAATTATCTTTCATGGCATTACAGCAGTATAAGTATAAATATTTTACTGGGCACCCAGATATCTTCAAGACACAGATGAAATACTTTACTAAATGCTCTATCTCTTTTATCATGTGCATTATTTAGGTCTTATCTATCGCTGCTGCCAGAATGTAAACATTTTTCAACCCATGTTACTTTTTTTCTTGTGAATGCAATTAGCTATAATAATAAGTATTCTTAATGTTTGAAAAGTTTAATTTATGTATATCATATTTTTTGCAACTACTTTTGCTGTATGTTTTTTTCTTGTTGTTGTTTCCATTTAGGCCTCAATTATTACTGAAAATGGAGCAGCTGTTAAGATTGGTTCACTTACCCACGTTAACAATGGAGACGCAAAATACTATGAGTAGAGAGCAGTCTACATACAGATAAACATATAACATGAACATATCACTGAGAAGTGTTACATGCAAGTCTCAGCAGTATTTATTTTGCATGTCAAGTTCATGAAGCGTCAGTAACAGTAGCAGCATTTACAGGTAACTGCTTGAAATGCAGAGTCCCAGAATGTGGAGAATGAATGGCCAAAAATATATTAACTCTGAGATTGCCATTTTTCTGAAGATTCCCTTTTCTCTGGTGTATGACAATGTCAGATTTGGTATATGTATGTTTGGTGTGTGTGTGTGTGTGTGTGTGTGTGTGTGTGTGTGTGTGTGTGTGTGTGTGTGTGTGTGAGTAGCTTTCCCCCATCAGTGGTATAGCAGAGATTGACCCCACAAAAAATTTTAAAAGACAAAAGCAATGTTTGATATTTGCTTTTCTTATGTATCTTTTTTTTCCACATTTTTGGACTCAGCATTGTAAATTTCAATATTTCAGTTAAATAACTGTATTTACATAATGCATGGTATCATAACATGTGTGAGGAATAAAATATGTCAAGGAGATTAAGGTATCCTGTGTAGGAGACATACATAAGAAGCAGTTCCTTGATAAAAGTTATAAAATGTGCAAATGAGCAGTTTTGTTTATTTAAATTAATCATGATGTGAAACACCTTCGTCATCATTTTTTAGAATGCAAACCTAATAAGCAAAGAGAGATATGGTGAGTTATTGTTTCACGATACAGCAATGAAACAGACTTGGTATTAAAAGAAGTGCAAAAACATAAAATGTAAAAACCATACATGACATCATATTAAAACATTTTTGTTCATGTTATACAGGTGGTCAGAGAGCTAGAAAACATTACCAAAAGGAGAGAGAGAGAGAGAGAGAGAGAGAATGGAAACATTAATAGTTGTGAACAAAATCATATCTGACTCTGTTGTAAGGATAGGATAGTTGCATTTACTGCATGTATTACTATCCATATTTGTGTCATTCTATGTTGTCATAATTAAAGGAAATGCTAATTTTAAGAAAAATGTCAACAATGTGTCCTTTATTTCCCAGGCCAATAGCCTTCTTGCACAAAATCCTCACAGAATGCATGAGAGCATATATACATGATAAGAAAAAAAGCTTGAACTGTTTTATTTTAGCATCATCAGAACTAGAACATTTGTAATTTCAAGTATGACTTAGAAACAGCAGTAAGACAGTCTGTCCAAAAAAGGTGCCCTCTGCCTGGTGCCTTTTATAAAATTATTAAAATAATCACTACTTCCAGAAAACTGTCAAAAGGGTTGTTGTAAGATTTTCTAAGGCAATAGTTCAGCGAAAATTAAAGAACAACCCATGAACTCTAAACCAATAATCAAAGAAACAAGAGCACAATAGAACCATGCATTATAGACATTAAACATACAATTTATTTTCTTAATAACTCTATAAGCATGGCATTTCACTGATGAAGTTGCTTGCTTAACTGAAAGTAACAAATGCTGCAGAAGTTATCAACATATTTTCATCAAAAAATGTAAATGGATTATCTAGCTTGTAACTTTATATTCCAGATGGAGATTTTGCTCTCTAAAGTTGTGCTTTTTGTACTGAAGTACAAAACTTCTTTCTTCAGCCGTGCTAGTGCTGTATAAAACCTCATTAGTAACAGTGACAAAATCCAGTGTCATTTCAGGGCAGATTGCCAATTTCTTCAACATGCTGCTTATATCAATAAAGTGTTATATTTGGTAATTCACCTATAAAAAATGCATACGGCAGTGATCTATATTAAAAAGATATCTGAAGGCATAGTCCCATCAGTACCCCTTATAAAATATTTTTGAATGTTTCATACTGTATGCAATATACCAAACATACCCCATGCTTATGTATTTAAAAATAATAATAATTCAAAAGGCAGAAACCACCAGGCCAAGCCAAAAAAAATGTTTATTAAAGCAATAAAAGTGCACCATGAGTGCTTTCGGGTACAACCCTTCATCAGATGATGCATATTAAAAAGCTTCACACATTTAAAATAATCAGCAACCAATCACATTTCAATATTGCACCCTCCTTTTCTTCAAAGCAGGTTTTAAAGGGGCAATCCAATAAGACCTGGAGCCCTATGAGCCCCTAGTTTAATGATCAACTTCATTTCAAAATATTCTGTGTGGTTAACCAAATCACCTTTCCTAATATTTCTATTAACCACCTGTAGTACCATAAATAAAAATGCATGCCCTACATTTGCTTCTATATGCTGATAAAGTGCATTTTGCATATTTTTCAACCTAATGTTAGAAACATGTTTCAAAATTCTGTCTTTCAATCTACAATTATTTTTCCCTATGTAATATGATGTGCAATGCTGGCAGGCTGCTAAATAAATGGCATTCTGTGTCTTGCAATTAGCATATCCATTAAGGAAGTACTTCCTCCCCATCCTAGGATGTATGAATAGATTCCCATTCATAATATGCTCAAAAGCTATGCACTGCCGGCATGCATAAGTGCCCTGTTTTAGTATTATGGGTTTGGTAGTCTGTATATATCTGTTTCCTGACATAATATATCCTTTAAATTCCTATTCTTTCTAAATGTAAAAGTTGGTTGCTGTCCAAAAATATTAGCAATTCTGGCATCCGTTAATAACATTTTCCTGTTATTTGTAACTATATCACATATAGCCCCTATATCATTACTGTATGTAAAGAATATCCATGTCTTGCTTTTGTTATTATTTTGGCTATTTTTACTATTGCCTTTCTCATTTTCATTTCCCATTCGTTCCCTCTCATTGCTGTCCGGTCTCTTCAAGAACCAAGGTTTGGCAGTATCATCTCTGTTTATTTTACAATTAGGTATCACTTTGCCAATAATCCTCTGTTTGTATCCTCTATGTATTTAAAAATGACACAGCAGAGTAGCATAATAAATGTCTGACAAAACTTGGTCATATGTACAAAGCAAAATGACTGGCATGCTGACACTAACAGTGAAAAAATGATAGCAATCCTGATCCAGGGCAGAAAAAATATTGGAAGGAAGAGTCCTGTTGACTTAATAACAGTGGTAGTGAAAGTCAGAAAGAGAATCCTAAGGTAACAGTTGGGAGCATTTCTAGCAGATAACTATCTTCAGAACATCAACCAACATGGGTTTAGGGCCACAAATAGCTGCCAGTCTATACTGATCCAGTTTATGACTGTTACAAGTGAACTTGGCAGGGAACTATCAGTAGATGTTGTTGGATTTCAGCAAAGCCTTTGACTCAGTTCAGTTCCATATAGAAGACTTGATGGAAAACTAGAGGGGTTGGACGGTAAGGCCAAAAATGAAGTAATGGATAGCTGCATGGTTGGCAGAGAGGGCTGTGGAGAAACGAATTAGGAATGTGACTAGTGAAATACAGCACAGGGTGTTTCCTGGTGTGAAGACTGGTAGAGAAGGGTGAAGGCTGCCAGCCTAGTCAGATAGAATTGTGCAGATAATTCTATCATTTGTAAATATGAATGTAAACTACAGGCTTGTTGTCTTAAATGTAAAGAAATACTGTTACATGTGGAACTGGAAATAAATGTGACAACAGTGCACTCCATTGACCAAAGTAAAGCATGTGGTGACCCTTTGAAATAGACAGCGGTGCCGAAATGTCTAGATGAAGAGTTAACTTGCTAGATTAAAACATGAAAATGTATTTTATTGCTCTGCACCTGACCAACTGCAGGATAACAAAAGGGAGATGTTAAGAATGTAAATGCAGTTAATGTGTAGCCTGAGAACACCAGGAAAGTGTAAAAAGATGATGTAATGTTTATCAGAACTGCAATAGCAATTTAAACAGAGAGAACCAGAAGGCATTAAGCATTTTTGTCTTGACCATCCAACTCATCAGCACTCTGCCTGTTGTCTAATGTAGGTTATCGTAGACTTGGGGTTTTTTTTAGGGATAGCTAGAATATAGAAAGATCAGACTAAGTGTTTTTCTGTGATGTCAGAACTGCACTACTGAATTATTTTAAGTATTTCTGTGTGATCTCTAAACTCTTGACTAGCACTGACTGTGTAGTGGAAAGTATTGTCTTGTGGTTTTAATTATTTATTATTAAATATTTTAAAACCTTTTAACTGTGGCTGGTTTGTGTAGAGATAATTTAAGCTCTAGAGTACATTGCACATTTATAGAGATTACTGTTCAAGTCACTCCAAATAAGCTTTGACTGATTAGTGAAATACAGCACAGGGTGTTTCCTGGTGTGAAGACTGGTGGAGAAGGGTGAAGGCTGCCAGCCTAGTCAGATAAAATTGTGCAGATAATTCTATCATTTGTAAATATGAATGCAAACTACAGGCTTGTTGTCTTTGTAAAGACATACTGTTACATGTGGAACTGGAAATAAATGTGACAACAGTGCACTCCACTGACCAAAGTAAAGCATGTGGTGACCCTTTGAAATAGACAGTGGTGCCGAAATGTCTAGATGAAAAGTTAACTTGCTAGATTTAAACATGCAAATGTATTTTTATTGCTCTGCTCCTGACCAGCTGCAGAATAACAAAAGGGAGATGTTAAGAATGTAAATGCAGTTAATGTGTAGCCTGAGAACACCAGGAAAGTGTAAAAAGATGATGTAATGTTTATCAGAACTGCAATAGCAATTCAAACAGAGAGAACCAGAAGGCATTAAGCATTTTTGTCTTGACCATCCAACTCATCAGCACTCTGCCTGTTGTCTAATGTAAGTTATCGTAGGCTTGGGTTTTCTTTTAGGGATAGCTAGAAGATAGAAAGATTAGACTAAGTGTTTTTTTGTGATATCAGAACTGCACTACTGAATTATTTTATGTATTTCTGTGTGATCTCTGAACTCTTGACTAGCACTGACTGTGTAGTGGAAAGTATTGTCTTGTGGTTTTAATTATTTATTATTAAATATTTTAAAACCTTTTAACTGTGGCTGGTTTGTGTAGAGATAATTTAAGCTCTAGAGTACATTGCATATTTATAGAGTTTACTGTCCAAGTCACTCCAAATAAGCTTTGACTGATTAGTCACACCAATTGGATAATAATATTGCACAGTAATAATTGGGCACCCTTTTAAGGACCTTTGAATAGCTGATAAATATTAGTGGGTGGTGGCAGCTGGTACTATTGTATAGTCTGGGTAAAAGGGGCACAGCTGGAGAACCTGTGCCAGCCTTCCCCGGAAGTGTCTGTGTGGTTGTATAAACTCTTATCTCAAAGTGTGGATGTGGCAGCTACTTGAGCCGGGACACAAAGCACTGGTTGGACAGAGAGGGTGCTGGAGATTTTAGCTTGCCCAGCTAGGCTGAGATCTGGACCCTATAGCTGTGCCAGTGGGGAGTCTTATTGGGGACCTGGGGAGCAAGGGAGCGACCAGCCCTGGACTGATTGTGATCTCTGTGTGCTCTTAAGGGAAATTGCACTTTACTGTGTGTATTTGTTAGTCTTTCCTCATATATGATACACCCTCTCTGGTGTTAGGAGTGAGGATTGAGGCTTCTTGATTGCTGGGCCAGGGCATGGGTGTCACATATTAATTGGTGGCAGTGGTTATGATATCCTCATATTAATTGTTTGGCAGTGGTGGGATATCCACATCACATATTAATTAGGTGGCAAATACTAACTGGCTTGTAGTGGTGTGGGTAGAGTGAATCCTGTAGCTTGTGTACAGTGAGCTTTGAAGGTGATGTTGTACTCTAAAACAGCCAGGCAGTGAATTCTCAGAGTTCAGATCGCAATTGTTTTATTTCTTTTGTTAGCTTAGTTAGGGTGAGCAGGCAGCATGTCAGCAGAGGAGTATGGAAAGCTGACAAGGAGCCAGCTGGCAGAGATGTGCCAGGCTAAGAGAGTGGTGCATGGAAACCTGACTAAGGCAGACCTGACTGCAGCCTTGGTTACAGCTGCATCAGAAAACAGCAACCAGGAGGACAATCAGACTGGCAGTGGAGATATAATACCCTCAGAGAATGGACAGCTCAGCCTTTCTGCAGTGGACCTAAAAATCCAGCTGGAGCTAAAGAGACTTGAGTTGGAGGCCAGGCAAGTGGAAGTAGAAGCAAATGAGAGACTGCGACTGTTGCAGGCTGAGGAGAATGAGAAAATGTTACATCTGCAAGCTGAGGAACAAGAGAGGCAGAGGCAGCATGAGAAGGAGATGCTGACTCTTCACCAGAGTCATGGAGATAATAGGGAAGGGAGTAACTGGACCCCAGAAGCACAAAAGGTCAGTAAATTTCTTCTGCAGTTTAAAGAGGGGGATAATTTTGGTAGTTTCATTCATATGTTTGAGAGGGTATGTAAACAGTATGAAGTTGACCAAGGGCTCTTGGTACGGTTCCTGACCCCCTTACTCCATGGTAAAGCTGTAACTGTTTTATCTAAAATACCTGACATTGCATGTTTTGATTGCACTGCTGTAAAAAAAAATAGTCTGTAGAATTATTTAAGCTAACACCTGAAACATATAGGAAAGATTTTCGTGAGCATAGACGCAAGGCAGATGAAAGTGTGTGTGAATATGTTGCTGAATTGAGCACTTATTTCCATAAGTGGGTGAGTGGATGTCAGGTCACCACTTTTGAAGGGCTAGCAGAACTTTTGGTGAGGGAACAAGCCCTTAGCACTTTGCCTGAGGACATGAGGATCTGGTTAGCTGATAGACAATGTGCTATTTCAGATGAGTTGGGGAGGAAGGGAGACCTATACCTGGCAAGCAGGCAGCCCTGCACAGGAAGGGGACCCCTACTACTGTTCATGGGTCTAAAGGAACTCATGGTGGGCAGCACAGACTGTCCCAACACAATCTGCCAGTAGCAGAGGAAGCCACTAGTCCAGGTACATGTCCAGGAGCTAGGGTTAAATGCTTTGAATGCAACAAGTGAGGCCATGTGGCATACAGATGTCCACAGAGGCAAGGTAGGGAACCAAAAGTGAGGTAGCCAGTAAGTGGGAAAGACAAAATGCCAATAGTAGGTTGTCTTGGGACAACAAGGGTACCAAACTACCACCAGAGGCTATATCCTATTGTAGTGAATAGCAAGAGGCCATTGCCAAGAGTGACACAGCCTCTGATATAACCATTGTAAAGCCTGCAATGGTTACAGAAGAGCACTACTTGCCTGGGCAGTCTACTTCACTCCAGGCTTTAGGAGGGATCCCATTCCAAATACCTTTAGCTAGGGTACACCGTGACTAGGAAGGTGGAAAAGGAAGCCAGCAAGTAGGTGTATTTGAGGATATACCTGCAGATGTCCTGATAGGGAATGATTCGGATGAGGCAGTGCCATGAGTTTATGCAGTTACATGCAGTGAGGCTAGGAGACAAGCATGTGGGTTTGTTAGCCTAGGGGAGACCCAGGCAGACTGCATACTTGCAGCCAGGTCAGCTGAGGTGGTTACTTCAGGGAGTGAGCTACTCTGTAGCAGTGAGACTGAAGGTGAGCCACAGCTGCTTGTGGGTACTGATGTTCCCTTAAACAGAGTGACTGCAAAGGTAGAGGTGAGTAGTAGTACCCAAGCTAACAGTGAGGCACCACTGTCAGAGGATGCCAGACTTCCTGTGGAAGGGGAGCTGGGAAGGGTTACAAGGAGAGAGTTGAGACAGGTTCAGCTCTCAGACCCAGCATTGCAAAGCCTGAGGCAGGGAGCTACGGAGGCACCTGATTCTCAAGGAAAGGGAGAATTTGTATACTTGCACAAAGGGTTACTATACAGATAGTGGAGCCCTGAGGGAGGGTTAGAAACTGAGAGAGTACAGCAGTTCGTAGTGCCTAGAGTCTACCATCTGGTGCTTCTAGCCATTGCCCATGGTATTCCCTTTGTAGGTCATATGGGCATAAAACGTACAAAGAGGCATATTATGCAGAACGTCTATTGGCCTGGAATTTCCAGAGATGTAACAGGGTACTGCAGGACCTGCGAGCAGTGCCAAAAAGTAGGTAAGGCAGGAGACAAGGTGAGAGCTCCTTTGATGCCTTTGCCTGTGATTGAGGAGCCATTTCAGAGGGTAGCTATGGTTATTGTGAGTCCTCTAAGTACCCCAAGTTCCACAGGGAAAAAGTATATCCTAGTGGTAGTGGATTATGCTACACAATACCCTGAGGGAGTGGCTTTTTCCTCCATTGAGGCAGAGAAATGCAAATGCTTTGTTAGAGATTTTCAGCAGGGTAGGCTTCACAAAAGAAATACTGACTGACAGAGGTGCCAATTTCATGTCAGACCTGCTGGTTTGTCTGTGGAAGTCCTGTGGGGTGAAGCACATGAAGACCACTCCCTACCATTCCCAGACTAATTGTCTTGTTGAGAGGTTAAACTCTACAATCAAGTCCATTCTATGGACATTTGCGATCAGTTTAAGAGGGAGTGGGACACATATTTGCCCCATCTGTTGTTTGCTTACAGAGAAGTTCCCCAGGAATCCACAGGTTTTTCACCCTTTGAGTTGCTGTATGGGCATAGGGTGATGGGACCTCTAGATTTAATTTGAGATGAGTGGGAAGGTGAGTGCAAGTCGCACAGGGAGTCTGTTGTGGCATACGCCCTAAACCTCAGGACAAGGCTCAGGAAGAACCTGGCAGAAGCCCAACAACAGAAAAATGTGTGGTATGACAGGAATGCTCAAGCTAGAGAGTATGCTGTGGGGCAGCAGGTAATGGTTCTCATTCCTGTTAGACACAAGCTGCAAGCAGCTTGGGAGGGTCCCTACATGGTGGTAAGAAAGGTAAGTGATGTTAACTATATGGTGGAACTGCTAGGCAGGTGGGAGGGGCATAAATTGTACCATGTTAACATGATGAAACCTTACCATGATAGGGAGGCCCTTGTGCTGAGCATTTGCAGTGGATTGCAGGAGGAGTCTGAGGGAGATCTGGGGACTGATCTCCTCAGTGAGGCTCGGGCTGACACCTCAGTGGAAAGGGTAGCAATGTCCCAGCAGCTATCTCCTACCCAGGTTCGAGAAATCTGAGCAGTGTTGCAGGAATTTGGGGACATGTTCACTGGGAAACCAGGGTGCACTAACCTGGTGCAGCACCAGGTGGATACAGGACCCCAAAGGCCTATTAGGCAGGCCCCTTATATGGTGCCTGAGAGAGTCAGACAGACACTGAGGGAGGAGTTACAGGAGATGTTGGAACTAGGGATGATTCAAGAGTCCAACAGTCCCTGGGCCTCCCCGGTGGTGCTGGTGGCAAAGAAGGATGGCAGCACCAGGTTCTGTGTGGACTATAGGAAATTAAATAGTCACACAGAGTCGGATGCTTACTCCATGCCCCAAACAGATGAGACTCTAGAACAGCTAGAATATACTCAACAAAAGCAGAGGAAAAAGGGAAAAGTACTGGCCACTAGTTAAATCCTTAAAAAAATAACACCAAAGCTCAAAACTGCTTTCCTGGCAGAATACATAGATTTCTATCCATTAAGACTTAGAACATTTTGGATGATAAAAGGGGAAAAAAGTTAATGCCCAGTAGTAAAGACATGGACTGGAGCCATAATTCAAAAGATAGTCTGAAACAGAAGGTTGCTTGAATGTTCTGTTTTCAAAAAATCAAACATTAAAACAATTTCAAAAGTAAATAATTAATATAAATGATTTTGCTCTCTTCAAATGTATAACAAAAGCAAGTTCATCATTAGAAAAAAAATACTATGAATAATCTATTATATGTCAATGACACAATCATAGGAAATCTAGTAAAAAGCTTTTTTTTCATTTTAGAGTATTTGCCATTTAATAGAAAAAGGATAAGATGAACTGAAGATTTAGCATTAAAACAAAAACATTGATGATAATCCAGTATTCTTTACAGTAATGCAGAAATAGTGGTATAGTTGATGCTTTATTAGATAAACTAGAATAAATTTTTGTTTAAATGCATTTATCAATGATATAATAAGTTCTAGGAGTATTCATCACACTTTAGTAGGCTTGTACATACTCATATTAAAAGTTCTAATAATGTCTCTGTTTCAGTTTCCAACTAATGGAAGATTAACATGAAACTGTTAGCATGCAACATTGAGCTAATGCATGCAATGTTTCATTTAAAATCTGTTTTCTTCTTAATGCCTTGTGTGAATGAGATTAATTGAATGCTGCTATGTGCATAATGTTTTCTTCCCATGGTCTTATAAGCCAAAATGGTGGCCATAAATCCATGGGTCAGGTAACATATTTGCCTTTAACTGTTGAATAGATCTGGATAGTATGTGTTGCAGTTTGTATCTGAAAGGAGTAGCACCTATAAGCTGAGTAACAGCGTATTTAACTGGAGTTGTAAGAAGGGTTGTACCAGTGGGGTTTGATATTTATTTTTTGAAATCAAATATACTGGCCTAGATTCATGAATGCCTACACTTCACTCTAAGTGTGTGTGATCATAGTGCAGTGGAAAGCACTCTAATTGGGAGGCCGCGGTGGTGCAGCAGGAAAAGCCAAAAGACACTACATTTGAAATGTCTCTGCATGCCACACCTGCCTTCAAGAAAAGGGTAAGCAAGGGAATATGCTACTGAAGACATAAGTAAGTCAAAATACATGCCAGTTAAGCAATTCAACATAGCGGAGAGAATCAGGCAACATAAAATGCACGTATACATGCTGCACTCACTTTTGCCCTCAATATCAATTTTCTTTGGATTGCAGACAGAAACGCACTTAGACAAAATGTTAGGGGTTGCTGCTGCTACCATTAACCTGCAAGTGCAACAGGCTTTAATACAAGGTGTTGCTGCTGCTGCCAGACCTCATTCTAGAAGGAAAAGAGTGATCAGAGCATGTTTGACTTATCATGAACTTCATGATACAGAAGTAGTAGAGCAATACGATTCAGGCTATGTTCTGGAACCTTGGCTCATAATACCCATGAAAAGCCCATACAGCCCTGCTGAACAAGGGTACAATGATGCACATGCTCAAACTAGAAATATTACTGAGTGTGTTTTTGGTTTGCTCAGTTCAAGGTTCCAATGTCTAAACACTTCATATGGTGCCTTACAGTACAGCCCAGGCACCTCGGCCAAAATACTCATGGTCTCTGCCATCTTGTACAATATAATCATCAGAAAACAGCTGTAACAAGCAGAACAAGGCCAAGGACTGCAGTTCCCAGCTCCCCACTTAGGGCCAGCAAGGCAAGTTGACACAGATGAGGAGTCAGAGAAAGAACCACAATGAAAAGTTCCTGCAAGTACGGCAAGTGCAAGGCCCAAAAAATCCTGAATGCAATTAAAATAAACACAAAGGCCAGCACACAAAAGTGTAAGGTGCCTCAATAATATGTATGTTTATTTAACTAATTTTATTAACTAAATCTCTCAACCTAGGTGGTGACGCGCTATTTGCCAACACCACTGGTAAAATATGGAACTCTCTCCCAAATAACATCACGCTTGCAACTTCTCTAAGTCAATTCAAAAATAGTCTAAAACTCCACTTCAAGTCACACTGGCTATGTCCTTGCTCAAACCCAGACTAGCTCTGTGCCATTAACTAAAACATAAACATCTAGCTAAGATGATAAGTACTTTGTATACTGTGATAAAGAAATATGTATCCTGTCTAACTCTATGTCATTATACTGCCTACCGTCCTTGCTAATATGTTATTGATGTTAACATTTGTAGTAATCTCAGAAATAGTAATGGCAGTCTTGTACTTGTATGTAAATAGCCTATGTTTTTGTTAAGTTCTTTCAGCTCATTTACTGTACCTAATTATCAATGTAACTCTGTTGGAGCTTTTCTCCCCGGGCCTCCGCTGAAAAAGGACATGTATCCAGTCGGACCATCCCGGTTAACAAATGTAAAATAAATAAATAATAAATAAATTATTTAAACATAATTTAGGCAAAACAAACTAGTTTCGACCCAAAAGTAACCAAGCCTTTCTCAGCGTTGGCTTCCTTACTGAGGAAGGCTTAGTTATTTTTGGGCCAAAACCGGTCTGTTTTGCCTAATTTATGTTTAAATAAACATACATATTATTGAGGCACCTTACACTTTTGTGTACTGGCCTTTGTGTTTTTTTGATTGAGTCAGAGAAAGAACCAGAAGCAGTTCCTG
The DNA here is from genome assembly GCF_019279795.1 of Protopterus annectens. Lineage (NCBI taxonomy): Eukaryota > Metazoa > Chordata > Ceratodontiformes > Protopteridae > Protopterus > Protopterus annectens. The sequence continues at coordinate 221,965,039 of NC_056731.1, forward strand.
ATCTGGCAGAAGTAGGCAGGCACAATATACTAAGGCTTTGGTTAAGAGGGGGAGAACAGCACACACACTCAGTGCCTACATGAAATCCTAAGAAGCTAAGCAAATACAAACAGTAGCAATAATGCTTACAAAATCAGAAAACTTTACTTACCCATGTAATGATTGCATTCTGTGAGCATTAGACAGAGTCAGCCCCAGAACACACAACTTGTGCCAGCAGCATTAAACAGGGTAAGTGATGAAGCCTGTAAAGAAGAGTTAGAAATGATTATCATCAAATGCAAATGTTATACATCAGTGAGATAAAACATGGCTCAACTGTGCAGGAGTACAGAAATGTCAGCAGTAATTGAGTGACATGTGCAACATAAATATCAATCTGCCCATTACTGTACATCATTCATTAAAGCTGCCCAGTGCATACACCCCAATCATGGCAGTCTTAGCATCATTAGCTCAAGCAATAATTACTAAGCAGTAGGACTGCATTAATAAGGATACAATACAAATACAATGAGGATCAAAAAATGCATAGCAATCAGTTTTGGAATGGATCATCATGAATATATACATATATAGAAGGATCTACTTTGCAATTTTGAACTCTCATAATTCTGAAATTCACATACTCGAGACCATAATGCCAAAAATGCCGTACACTGAAACAGAATCCCAGATCTCAAAATGCCAAAACGTTACAATATCAAATGTTTAGATGTTGTCACAACATCTGTATAATAAAAGTACATTTTCCTCAAGGTAGTGTAAACTTGGAGTTGGTATATTTAATTTACAGGGGGTGTGGGGGGGGTTTAGGGGGATTCCGCTCTGCTAAAGCATAGTAAAAATATTCTTATATAATGTTAGTTGGTTTGGTTTTATATTGTTATAGAAACAGTATGCTTACCTTTCATAGGTTCAAAGGTTCATAGGTAGGTACTAGGCTAACGGCCCTAGGGCCCATACAAGCCTAGCCAAAAAATGTACCCTGGCTTTTGCCACCCAAGAAAATTATTTTCCTGTGCCCCTGTCGAGCAGAGCCACAGAAGTGATCCCCGGAGTGAATTTCCCATTTCCCATCCAATTATCAAGATTTTTCTTGAAGAGTGCTAATGAGGAGCTCTGTTTGACATAGATAGGTAGTCTGTTCCAGAGTATGGGAAGTCTCTGGGACAGGAATCTATCCCTCCAGCATGTTCCGTTTATTGTGGTGACAAGGTTAAGGTCCCTAGAGCGTGTAGCTCGGCGGAATTGGGATTTCTTTAAGTGGAGCATGTCCAACAGCTCTGGGTTTGACATAGCTTTGTATGTTAGGCAGAGATCGCCCCTGAGTAGGCGTCTTTCACAGGGTCTTCTTCATGGTGTTTAGGTAAGGATTTTCGTATTTTGTCACTGTTGTGTGGAAGTTAAGTGACAGCTTTGTGTTTATATGTATGCGCAATTTCTATGTAAAGCAGTTTTCATTTTTACTGTAGTGTTGCTTGTTAAGTGTAAAGTTAAAGGTATATTAGTAAAGAATATTTACTTTTTGGAGATATTTCTATAGTGAACTGCTCTCCCATTTTCCCTTAGTTTGTATGTTCATGCTAACCATTGGTTTTGTTTGTAATGTGTAACATGCAGCATCTTAAAGGCATAGACCTCTACTCATAGCTTTCAGGCATTTTGGTATTTCAGTATTCAGGATTATCATGTTTCAGTATTCTGAAAGTTGGCATTATGATCTCGAGTTTGTGAATGTTGGCATTATGAGAATTCGAAATTGCAAAGTAGATCCATATAGATATATACGTCTCTCTCTCTCTCTCTCTATATATATATATATATATATATATATATATATATATATATATATATATATACACACACATATATATATATATATATAGAGAGAGAGAGAGACTTTTGATTAAAGCAAGCATCTGCCTAAGCTAGCATTTGCTATCCATTCTGTACATCAGGCATAGGCAACCATAACTCACAAAGAAATGTGCAAATGGCAGAACACAGTCATCGTCACTTGAAAAGGGTAGCAGTTACAGAAGGACAATCCTGAAAACGAAGTGAGTATGTGTGAGTAAGAAAACATGTTAACAGCAAGAATCTATTGTCAGGGCCAGTAGCAACAGTGAGTGTGTGTGTGTGCATGTGGGTGCATGTGTGTGTGCGTGTGCGTGTGTGTGTGTGTGTGTGTGTGTGTGTGTGTGTGTGTGTGTGTGTGTGTGTGTGTGTGTGTGTGTGTGTGTGCGTGTGTGAGGTTGTATGGCCAAAATGATATTTAATGTGTGTAATTCTGCTGGCACACAGCCAAAGCACTTGTGCTGGCACTATGCCATGGCATCCTAGACAGATGTGAGCCAGGCATGGCAGAAGACTCAGTTCACTATTGCCACCCCTGATGACAACACCTACCTCTGCCAGGGGTTGCACTGTTAGTTCCATTTCCCTGACTAGAAATTGGGATGCTACCTGAATGTGAACAATGTCTACTGGACAAGCTTTCAGTAAAACTACAGCCACAACCATGACCACATGACCTATCACATCTGGGTGTAAAAAGCTCAATCACTGATGCAGCTTGGGAAGTAGTGCCACTATGGGAGTGGGATATGGTACTGTCATGTTGGCTAACATCTGATGATGTAGCAGCTCTCCGGCCATGTGGATGCTGACCCCCCCCCCCCCCCAGCAAGCATTCGATTACACATACTGCATGATCCAGTGTGTCATTCATCCAGTCCAAGGAGTCAACCACATGGTCATGCAGTCTCTCACATCAGAATGCACAACATTCAGTACTCTGTCTATCTCTTCTGAGGTCCTGGCAGAACATACCTGTGCCTATGCCTGCATGATGGCCCTACACATACATTGCATGGTACCGACTGACACCCCAACATCAGAGGGAGGGAGAACACAAGCCTCCTCCAAGCACATCTGCCAAAACCCCTGAGTGGTACTTCACCCACATGATGGCTAAGGGTAGACTCTGCCAGCTCTGCATCTGGAGTAACCAGACTACCCTGATCAACCAGGTCACCCTCAACCTGTCCTATCTCTGATTACTCTTTGTCATGGGTATGCATAGGCTTACTACCTGAGTGAAAACTCTGAGCAGAGGATGTGGGAGCCACAACTTCAGTGTCAGACTGACCCTCTGCATCCCCAGACTGTGCCTCTTCATCACAGTCACCATAATCAGAGGTTACAGATACTGTGACATCAGACGGTAGGAGTGCCACAATGATGGTAGCAGCCTTGCATGTGATGACAGTAATAAAACACAACAAATAGAGAAATACAAAGGAACAATTATCTGGCATGTGCAATGCAAATTTTAGTTAAGCAGTAACAGATGCAAGTGCAATTAAAAAATAATCGAGGTAGACTTAAAGAAACATTTATATAGTAATACAACTAAAAATGTTATGGCCATACCATTTGCAGGTGGTTTTGGGAACTCAGTACCAGATGTGCCAAGAAAGACACAAAGTAGCTGGAAATAGGGATAATAAACATAACATATTAAGATGACACAGTAAAGACAAGCATCACTTACTTATGCATATAAATAAAGATCGTATACATTTATATCTCTATCCTCTCCCCCCCCCTTTCCCTAAACCACCTCCTTATCTCCTTCTCTCTATCTCACTTTTTCATCCCCTGGTTTGGTAGCAGGACCACCACCAGTATTCCTCTATTGCACATGCTATAGCACTTGCTCTTTTATTGGCCTTGCGATCACGTCACTGGGCCAATGTCTGATGGTGGCATAGTCAGAGAAATGTTGCTATAAAGCTGTGTAACATTGGATAAGGATACTTCAAATAACAACAGCTATATGTCCAAACCAACACAAATGGACAAACTACAGACATTTGGCAATGTTACATGACAGATGAGACAGCACAACTGTTTAAATGTGAAATGGTATAGGAAATTCACATAGCTTCACAGGATTTGTATGAAAGTCCAAAACGTAATGCAATTGCAATAGTCAAAAATCAGTATCTGAAGTTGGTGAATCCAAGCAATCTCCCCTTCTATGATACAAGTGCCTTAGCACCAGCTAGAACTTACATATTAACCCCTCTGGACACTGGGAATATGTAAAGCAGGTGTCAACTTATTATCTTCCATAACGTACTGGGCAGGTAAAGACCATGCAAGGACCTACCCATTGCTTTACCAACATCCAAGCAGTACAAGTATGAGAACTGAGAAGGGGACTTGATAAGGGTCTGCAAGTGTGATTCACTAGCAGCCATGCATGAATAATTTAATGTTTAACACTCCTGCCACTTTGATTCACACTTACAGATGGTGTGTCAGGGAAAATAATCTTACAAAAGAAATTTAGGATTACATCGACTTTCTTTGGAGATAAACTTTCTAACACATATATGCTTAGGAGGTAAACCTGCCTGTGATTCCAAAGTGTAAGTTATGTGAAGTACATGAAAGGAAACATACAAAGCAGACATATGTAAATACATGCAAAGAATAATGCCATCACTTTACAAACCTAGAGAAACACTTACTGCTTGCAAATGAACATAATCTTCTATTGCATATATTTGTCACTTTTGTAACATGATTTGTTAGCTTAAGTGTTGCAAATATAAAAAGCATGCAAATCTCAACTGTGAAATGACAAAGGACGACTTTGAGAATATAAATATGCTGCTCCATGAATGTAAATTGTTAGAATGTCATAGCCTGAGTATATGTGCCCCACTTTCTCTACCTCAAAAACATCTCTGTATGTGGCACATAGTGTTAACCTTCCCCATACTTCATGTTAATGCCATGGTTTCAAGGTTTAGGTTTAGACAGGGTGAAACTAGAGATCCTTAATGTCCACATTTTTATGGTATAAGGGCATACAGGTGGGAAAACATCACACAGACACATTTTCCTTTTTTTTTGTTTGGCCTCATCATTTATGCACTGCTTGGGCTTGCGCAGTGGGGACTGTCAGCTGTCACAAGCAGTGAATGGTGATTCACTTCCCAAGGCAAAAACTCAAAATTTAGTTTGGAATACCATCAGTAGTGCAAATGAGACTGTGAACATTGAGCTTCCATCAACACTCTGGTCTATTCTGAGTGAAGAAAATACACCTGCAGATTACCTTTATCTGTGGCTCAAAGGTGTTAATGCAGCGAGTTTGGACACACAAATAGATAATGCAGGGTATCAATCCAGATTACAGGTAGTTTTCCTGAAAGGCTCATGATAAGTAGTGTCACTGAATTTTTATGAGCAATTAAACATGAAGTAAAAATGATCATTAAAAATATTTAATGTGCAACATAACTATGTGTAATGGCTGCTACATAAATCAAGTATAATCTGTGTAAAGTATGTTAAGCATAACTATGACAGCTAATCAAAACTATGCTGCACTGGTATAATCTGCACAGTATTTATTTTTAAAAAGTAGGACTCGCCACATATAAGTAATTTGTGTGTCAGACAGTACTGTGTCATGTAAAGTACATATGGCACCTACTCCAAAATGTTTTACACAGGTCATGCATTCCATGCATATGACATTTATTGAGATACATATAACTCCAGTAGAATGGCAAGTGAAAATCACACACATATAAGTATGTCTAAATTAGATCTCCACTCATGCTTAAATTGCTACTCTTCAACTTACAACTTAAAGTGTTAGTTCTCTGATGATACTAACAGTTAATAAGTAGCATTTTAACCTTTTTTTTAGTCATGGGTTCAATTCCCAGGTAGTGTTACTCAAAGTTTGCTTTTTTATATGTTCCACCAATTCATGATGTACTAGTTCATAAAACTTTACCTCTAAGCAACAATGATCACAACCAACCTCATAAAACATTCAATGATTTTAGAGTGGAACATGTATAAATACAGTGAGCAGCACACATGGCCAAGTCTCACTGCCATATTTCATCCCTCCATTGCATTTTAAAGGAATCATTCCCAATTTCTCTGCCAATTAATTGCTGTGTAATTGCACTAATGCAGCTGGCAAGGTTATCCTTTATTTTGCCCAGGGTGGTACATGTGAGATCTGAATTGGGTACCAATTCAGGCACAAAGTTCAAGGAGATGTTCAGAAGACATGGCAGGTGAAGGTGAGGGTGGTGCTCCATTTAGTGCCCAAATGTGGGTGTTGAGGAGTCTAGGATTTTTGTGGCACTCCTTGTAAAGCACTACAGATGTTGCCTTCAGCAGGGGGGCTATACCAGGTATCGGTACAAGGCTGAGGCTTGGAATGGCTTGCCCAAGGCTTTTCCAGTGTAGCTGACATTCCAAGCTGTGAGGAACAATGTTGTCACCATTACAGCAACATGAAGAGGTGCAAGCAGGATCTCCTGAACTGATGGGAGGCAGCATTTAGAACTGCAAACACCACTGAGCTGGTACAGTGACCCATCACCAGTCATTACTAGACCATGGATTGGCCAAGCAATACAGTTAGTCATTATGCTTCGTTTTGTCTGTTTTCTGTTTTGTACATATGCTGAAGAGATCACCCAGAATAGAGAGCACCATCAGGAAAGATTGGCAGGCCTCAAAGAAGCATGGGCAAAGAACAGATCAGGTATGAATACAAGCAAGATCATTGTACTTTGTAATATAGCTAATCTTACATAATTTCAGGGCATCAGTACATATGAGCTTCAGCAGGCATACCTAACCTTTATATAAAGCAGACTTGCCTACTTCGTAGCTCTTGATCATTGCATTAGGCAATGAGTAAATCAACTTACCTGCATTTAGGTTCAATCCAAGCATCAGCAATTAGATTTTTATTGCAGAAGAGTAGCAAAAATTGCTTACTGCGATGTTAAATAGCATAAATAATAGTTTACTTGGAATGCACATATCAGATATGCCATAGTCAACTATTTCCATATTATTTCTAATGGCATTATGATTGATATATTTTATGACACATTAATACTTTCACATCATATCTGGATGTGGCAAAGGTTAACATAGTTATGAATTATTTGCTTATACATTGAAGCATTAATCTAACATGGCATTAATGCTATTATATATGTTTTCTCTCCCCAACTCTATATCTCCTTTTTTTTCTGTGTGGAAACAGTGCTGCTGCAATACAAATGGCCATCATCACAGAGAGCTAGACTGACCACTGGGGTTTGGCCCATCATACTGCCACAAGTGGCTGTGGCAGCATCTCCACAGGCAGCACAGATACCCAGCACATCTGTTCACAACCTATCAGCATTACATCTCCTGCCCTACATGCTCCAGCTGTGTCAATTAGCTCTGCCCCAGCTGCTACTGCCGTGGTATCTGCAAGTAGTAGTAGTACTGGAGCTGACAGAGCTGGTGGGGGGTACCATGGACAGGGGCCTCAGTACCCGAATCGCAAGAGTGGAAAATGTCCTGCATTGAATTGCATAGTCAATGTCACGTTCAGTACTTACCCAGGCATCTATGACAGGAAATGTTTATAACAATTCTGAGGGGGAGGACTAAATTCTCACCAAGCTCAACCTGGACACAGATGTACTTTCAGTGTCCCCTTCCTATCCCTAATCATGGTATCCCCAACCATTTGTGTCCATCATCATCCCTGTTTCTCTTGTATGTCTGCACCTGCTACCTAACCTTCCTGACCTAACTCAACCTCTTATTCCTAAAAACCTTCCCCAGCAGTCCTCTCTCTAAAAAATAAATGTTTGCCCCATACATAGCTCTCCACTTCCCCTATGTTCCTGCTTGACACACTTGATTTGGTCCAGTTGTTCATTTATCATTATTCTTTTGTTCTCACCCAGCCCAGATGTGGTGACTATCCAAATTCATTAATGCTTTATGCATTTATCTTATGAAGAAATGGCTAATTATAATGTTGTCTCACTTCATAGGTAAGTACTAGGTTAGCTTCCCTTGTGGGCCATTTTGAGCCTAGCCAAATTCCCTTTCAAGAGTGAGAATCAAACCCTGTACTAAGTGTTTGTGAGGTAAACACCATAACCATTATACCAACCCCCAACCTCTTACTAACATTCGGTATCTTCTTTTAATCTTCCCCTTGTGTCCTAACCTCTGCTTGCCTCCCTATATTCCCACTATCGCATCATCCCCTTTTCCATAAGTCTAATCTGGTCAAAAAATAGAATCACACACAATACACATGACCAGAGATGGCTTAGAAAAAAACATTTCAATTTTTTGTCCTCAGCATTTGTGTGATGTCATCACACACTAGTGCTAAGTGATGGTAAATGGCTATGAATTTTTTCCATCAACTGCACTAGTATGGTTATCTTCACACCAATGTGCATAGTCCCACTGTACTATAGAAATACAGACTGAAAGCACTATTGTGGTACATTTACTGCAACATATTTATTAGGCTGCTGGATGTAATGTACACTTTATGGTATGTCACTACAGTCATTACTGTGATAATGCCTGAGGCCTACATTCTCCTGTGCTTCACTCTATTGCCACTTTCTCTTCAAATGTGCGATTTTAACTTTGTGAAGTATGAGCTCCTATGTAATGTGCTCTGGTCTGTAGACTGCTTTTTTTGAATAATTTCAAAATTTTTGAATCCAGAAGTATGTCAAATAATTATTTAATGTTTTTTTTTACATTACTATTGTGTGTGCAATTGTTAGCTACATATGCTATTAGCCCACCATTATCCTGCTTATGTCCTAATCATGTTTCTACTCTCCTACCCCTGCTGGTTCCATATTGAAAACTATTTATTGTACAGAGCATGGAATAATTAGTATGATCACAAATCACAGATTAAAACATTACAACATGGCCAGAAATGGCTCATAAACAATACTCTTTGTATGTCTCTATCCCTGTCTCCCAATCTTTCTCCCCCCAACCCCTGCTTCTGTCAAATCACTCTTTGTCCTCAGCATGGCACCTGGCACCAAGCAGCAATAGTAACTGATGGCAAATGACAGTTCAGGTCTTATGGCAAAAACTGTTATCATACAAACACATACAACTGCATAAAAAGCAGTACATGTCTCAAATACATTGCCAGTCACCAGATATAAAGGCAATTTAAGTATGCACATGTGGTATCTGTATGTCAAGTACTTTATTGCAATTATCATGACAAATGTCTAAATCGTGGCACAGAAAACATTAACATAACACACATCTACTCGCAACTGGATCAGAATCAGAACCGTTTGCATGTTTACACTCCTATTTTGAATGAAGGCTGGCATGGAGCACCATGGGCTACTGTTAATTCCTGTTCCAAGTTCAAAACCTCAGAATATAATTATGCATTTGCTAATACTTTGCCATCAATCACACAAATGAGCTTGTCAGCTATGCATTTCAGGAAGCGTATCTGAAAAGAGAAAAGTAACGTCAGTGGCTTGTATTACTTGTGTATGTTGTAATGGACTGTTGTACTTTAAATATGATGAGTTTGCTATAATATTGTGTAAACACTACATTGTGTAAAGTTACATCAGTATGCCAACATATTTATAATTGCTAATAATGTACAATGGTGTGGGACCTTTGCACATGTACTTCCTGTGGTAGTAAGTAGTTCACTTTTATATTTTTGACCTCTCTTATTACAAATAATACAACAAATGGTTACCATTTACATGCAATCATCGTAAGATGAACACTCAGGAATGTTTGATTGTCAATTGTCTATGTCAAAAGTTTGATTGTCATAATTTGATTGGGAAATAGGAAATACACCCCGGGGATCACTTCTGTGTCTCTGCTGGACAGTGGCACAGGAAAATAACTTTCTTGGGTGGCATAAGCTATGGTACCTTGCTGGCTAGGCTTACGTAGGCCCTTGGGCCTACCTATGAACCTATGAACATATAATACACTATACTGTGAAACAGCTATATGTCACTCATACCACCACAATGTACAGTACATGAATGAGTGGATAGTTAAGTTATCTGAGCAATATGTAGTTATTTGTGAGCTACACATTTGTGTCACTTCTGCTTGCCAACCTGTGATGCACACAAGCTTCTGTGCAACACACTGATGTTATAATCCTTAAAATGAGCAGTATCGCACATTCAAGATCAGACTTCTCCTGTGATTCATATGGTTGACACAATGCACTTTAGACTGTGTAATTAGTTAGGTGTTCGAATACATGCGTGTGTGTGTGTGTGTGTGTGTGTGTGTGTGTGTGTGTGTGTGTGTGTGTGTGTGTGTGTGTATGTCTGCACATGTTTTTAGTGCAAGATGGGAGTGGCTTTACTCACACATCTGATCCTTGAATCCAAAAGACAGAAAACAGGGATATGGCACAGTTATCATTACTTGCACAGGGTGCAGGAAGCCTAGGCTGATACAAAAGGTCAATGAGTGTGTGTGAGTAAGAAAGAGAAGCAGGCAGATATTTGGATAAAGTAACAAATGGCCAGAGAGACAAAATGAGTTTTAAGCTTCACGGCTGAACCATGTAACTGTTGTGTGTGTGTGTGTGTGTGTGTGTGTGTGTGTGTGTGTGTGTGTGTGTGTGTGTGTGTGTGTGTGTGTGTGTGCCTGCATGGGGCCTCCAGGTGAAATTGGTGTGTGAGTGTCTGCATTAACACAGCCAGGCTCTGTGCTAGCTCTACATCTTGGTATGTCAAAGAGGTGTGATCCATGCACAGTAGAAGTGAAAGCTCATCTTTGTCGTACCTGAGCATGATAACTGGCTCTGCCAGGAGTTGCACTGGCATGTCCACATCCACGGTCAGCTGCACTGCTGCTACCTGAATGTGACTGATGTCTACTGGATGAGCTCCCCTCATGAGGATGTCCAGGACCATGACCCCTTGGCCTGCCATATCTTGGTGTGGACAGCTCAACCAATGATGGAGCAGTGGAAGAACTGCCACTATGAGAGCATGATCCAACATGGCCACACTGGTTAACAGCAGATGATGTGGTTGACCAGTGCCCCCAAAGATGCTGCCCTCCTTCCAGCAGATGTTCCATCACATAAACTGCCCATTGCAACGTGCCATTCATCTGGGCCATTGAACTGGCAACATGGTGGAGGCAGTCATGCATGTCAGCCTGTACCACATCTACAGCCCTAAGCATATCTCTGGAGGACCTATGGGAACATGTCTGTGCCTCCACAATGGCCCTAAACATAGGTTGAGTGGCATGGGAAGAGACACCTGTATCAGGTGGAGGATGGACACATGCCCTCCTCCAAGCACCCCTAATAACCCTCATGTGTGGCACATCACCCACACTTTGGCTGCAGCTAGAGTCAACAGGCATTGAATCCACAGTAACTACACTTCCCTGATTGATTGTCTCGCTTTCCACCTGTCCAATATATGATGACTCACTGGAATGGGTAGCCATAGGCCTACATGCTGTGCCTGACTGAATTTCAGAGAATGGCTGTATGTCAACCTCAGTGTCAGATTCAACCTCTGCATCCCCCCTCTGACTGTGCATTTGTTTGGCCATCACCATGAGCAGAGTCTGCTGATACACTGACATCAGGTGGTAGAAGTCCCACACTTTCACTGTCAGGCTCACCTGTGATAATAAGCAACAAACACAGGAAAAAAATTAATACCTACACTACTATACTCCAATATATGCTAACAAACTAACAGTGGTGCCACTATTACAGAAGTACAGCAATACACACAACAGACTTGACATCAATATCACACATTAAAATATTTCTTTGAACTGCTCATCAGTACTGACATAAAAAGTTTGGC
>NC_056731.1:221981776-222069276 GCF_019279795.1 Protopterus annectens
GGCATTTCATACAAATACACACTAAGATATTCACTCAACACTGTCAGATGTGGCCATAAATACCTGTGTCATCAAGTGGGAAGGCCACTGCATCACATACGTGGCCTCTAAATATGTCGAAATTTGTGACGTAACCTATATCTCAAGTCCCATGATCAGATCTGCACATCAGGGCTGCCTGCTAGACCCTTTCATGTCCATTATTTAAGTGACAGACATCACAGATGACATACACATCTTGTGTCCAAACAGCTGTCTGAAAGATTAAAACTGTGGGCAATCATTGAATCCAACTGTGATATTAGTATAATACAGACAGTATTAACCCACACCAAATATTGCTGTCACAGGCAAGACAACACCTGCAATGACACAAAAACATGGGGAGAGTTGTTATACCCAAGTATAATGTAGGCATCACATCCTATAATCAGACCAATAGGTATGTGACCTGAGTCCTGGAATAGATGGTAAGTGGAACGTCCAGCAGGATGTGGTCACAGTGTTGACTACTTCCTTGTATGTAACACAACTACTGAGTATATTACACCAGATGCATGCGTGCTACCTGTTCAGTGCATACATAGTTGTTTGACAACATTAATGGCATGGGTAACACTTGTGATAGTGTGGATTGTGCTGTATATATATATATATATATATATATATATATATATATATATATATATATATATATATATATCTGCCATGCACACCAATCAACTAGCCTTTATTGATCATAATGTCACATGCAGGTATAGCAGTGTCCCTCCTAACATCTACAACAAATGTTACAGTGCCCTGACAGTGTGCATGATTACCCTCATAGAGTGCAGACATGTCATATTAGTTGTACAAGTGTGTTTGTGCAGAATCATCTCTGATCACTCTAACTCACATATGTTATGTCAGGGACATGGGATTACTGGTGGTATTATTCAGATATTGCCCATGGTTGTGTTGCTTCTTTTAATATTGTCTATGAATCTTTACCTGTGTCTCACTTGCTGGAGACCTCTGCTGAGACTACACTTGTATTCAGGCAAATCAGTTTGCACAGCTTCACAATATGCACCCTACCCAAATTATATATCATGTCCCTGATAGATGTCCTTTGCATTGTTCTTGTAAGGATGCTTATCTCACACAGACACATCCCAGTTGTTATCTCACCTTATGTGAAAATCACATAATACACATTTTCAGTGTGCAGTCCGTACTGTATCATATTGATATGGGATTGGTATTGCTGCTACAGCTGTCTTCCATTGACACATCCTCATCTGCTGCACATTAGGTTGTTTCATGCACTCTTTCCCTGTGTTCATTCCTACAATTTATCTGTGTTTCCCTATTCAATATACATACTTCCCCTGAGTGTTTATATAACAGTCCATGCACCCTTATAGATCATTTACACAACTTTGGTACAGAGTGCCAGGAACTGGATTTCACAATTCTTTGCACTGTATACACTGTCCTGTACTGTGTTTGGGCCATAAACATAACTAATTCTTACCTCTCAACTGTCCAGATGTTGACAGAATTTCCAGATTTTTGCTTAATATATATATATATATATATATATATATATATATATATATATATATATATATATATATATATATATATATATTGGTGTGCTCCTTATAAAACCTGTGGTTTTCTGCAATATCACTGGGATGATCTCAGGACTGATGTCATGCAGTAATTACATACCTTTGAGTTTCAGACTTCAAATCCTTCAGAAAATGGATCTTCACACAAACTTCTTGTTATTCTAACACATTTCTAAGTTTAAAAGAGAAAATATGTAAAATCTTTCCCTATTTCTGGGTCTTTGTCCCCCCATTATTTGTGCTTCATCCAGATTTCCTGCACTAATAAATTGAGAGCTATGAAAACTATTATCTGTTAAGCCCTGGTGACCATTTTGTCATTCCATGCAAAACCATGAACTTTCTGTGCTTTTACTTAAACAGGATTGCTATGCATGTTGGCTTACATGGTTTCCTGGCCAGCAACACTGTTGCCAGCCATAAAACTGTGCTTATTTATGTTTAAATGCAGTGCACGGCATGAATATGCAATGAGAGCTGCTGCTCACAGCGCATCACCACTCACATGTAAACTCCATGTAAGCTTCACGTGAAACTTACACTGAGTTTACTGAATCCAAGGGACAACCTATATGACAATTATTTAACATTTAGAGAATTTTTAGCCAGTTTAGAGAAAGTAAAGCTATACAAACAGGAATTGCAATATGAAGTGGAAGAAAAAACAGGGTTATGGCTCATTTAGACAGAGAGTCAGGGAGAGAAATTGATTGAAATGAAGTGAATGAAGAATTGGGAGTAAGGAGGTATAAGGAGGTATATCATGTGAATAGGTACTTGTTCATATTTAGAGGTATAGTTTATCCTAGAGTTGAACAAGAACAGAACCAGGTTTCTGGCTCTTCTTTATTGCAAGAACTATGTATTAATTCATATCTGTAATTATGTTAACTTACCAAGTTATTATCTGTTTCTCTGCTTTTCCCTGACTATTCTGGATTTGTCCCTGATGCTGGAGGTGGGAGAGAGAATTGGGGTTACTGCTCCACAGGGCTGGGCTTGAAATACAAGGAATGTTAAATTACTATGTTTCAGTTTCAGACCAATTAGGTGCAGTAGCATTGGGAGGTAGATGATATAGATGTAGACATAAATATATTATAGGTGCATGCATTCACAGACATTTAGTATAACACTTATGCATAATAAACACATATATATTCCCCCAGGTGATGTAACCACTGTTGTCCTGTGAGGCTGTGCCTATAGGATGGCAGTGGTAGTATAACCTGTAGCTATACAGTGCCAGGGGAAGGTAGGCACATAATGTGGTTGTGTGGTTACTAATGCCACAGTAGTATACCTTACATTGTTTTACCTTAAAGGTTTAATGGCTTGGCATACTGTTGTGCTTCCTTACTAAGACATCAGTCCTGTTTTGCAGAACTCACAAGAATATTGGGTCTATATTATGTGATCAAAGAATCTCTTTTTCAAACATGGGTCTGTGTCCACCAAGATCTCTGGCCCACACTGTGCATATACAGTACATGAGTGTTTTCCTCCCCAGTAACATCCCCATAATCAACAGCTTGAAATATGCCATGCAGATGAGGGGCTGTGATATGTGACATGTGCCTGACCTGATAAAGGGGTACCAGTACCAGGTGGTGACAGGGTTCTTTTTCATGAAATAGCTGGACATAGTTCTAGTGATATTTATAGTTGATCAGGCTGTGTTCGCACACCATCCATTTGTGGGTGTAGGCCCCAGCAGCTGGATTGCACAGACACTAACCCTTCCATGGATGTTGGGTATAACCCATCACAGGACTCATTACCTAATGTTCTCAGCCCACAGAGAGGCTGACCTAAGCTGCCAGAGATATTGACTATTGTGGCAGAAGCAGGTTACACCATCTGGCATGGAAGCCACCTTCCACTGTCACTGCTGGATGGAGGAGGTGTGACTATTCTCAGGTTATATGTATGCGAGGCCCAGATAACTTTTCTTTAATTTTTATGTTGTATGTAATTGACTTTCTATAGTTAGGTGCAGTATGCTATTTATATGCTGTTGTATTACATTTTTATGTGAGATTTATGATTTTTAAGGTATATATATATATATATATATATATATATATATATATATATATATAGTAAACAATTGTTTCTGTACATTGTTGTCCTTTACATTTCTACTGTCATTGACATTTGACTGGTTGATATATAGATGTATAATAATGCCATATACTGTAGCCAGTACTTACTGCCCTGAATTATTTAACCCTTTCAGAGGTCTGTTATTGCAGTTTCAGAATTGTCTGCCTGTGACAACATATCATTGTAGTGTGCTATTCATGAACATCTGTTGGGCAGCATTCCACACTATGGCACAGTTTATGCATTACATACACTTATTTGTGGTTTACAGTGTATGCATACATGGTGAATATCACTGATTAATAAGTGTATTTCTTGTCATTTTAACCTTTCAGAGTTCTGCATTGTCTTAATTTTGCCTAACTGAATTATTGTTTGCCTGACTGAATAATTTTATATATTTTCTGGCATTGTTTTATGTTTCTCATCTGTCCTGAAACTGTTTTTTTCCACTCCCTCTTGCCCTATTCTTGTAGTGTTGTTATAGTTGGTGGCTTTGCAGTTGCCCTCCCTACTGTAAATTTGACAACCTCCCAGTCTGGTGTTCACTCTACTTAATACAAAGAGAGCATCTAACAAGGCCAACCCACTTAGGTTCTTAGCCTTGAATTTTTCTTCTGCTCCTCCTTCTTCTCCTTGTACTTTACTAAAGAAAATGCACTTTATTTTGCTTTTGTCTCTTCTTAAAAGTACTCAATTCCATTTATTCTGCTGCATTTATTGCTGCTTGGTAGTGGCCTGATTAATTTGTAACTGTTATTCTAAGCCTTTTGGTTTAAGAACTTGGGCTTTAAACCAGTTGTTTTATATTAAGTAGGTTTGTTGTATGCACTGTTGTGACAGGACAGGAAGCTTACATCCTTCTATGTTGGAAATTGCTGATTCAAGGCTCAGTGTCAGTTATTCTAAAAGTGTATTAGTTTTGGTTTAAGCACTTGGGCTTCAGGCCAGTTATTTTACATTAAGAAGGTTTGTGGTCTGCACTCTTGTGGGAGTACAAGTTAGATTCTGCCCTTCTGAGCTGGGAATTTCGAGCTGAAGGATTATTTTGCCTGCTTATTTGAACTGTTTCTTTCTGAAATTCTTGCACCTTGTTTGCTGTAGCATAGATTAGATTCAGGCATGCTGAATCTAGCTTTGTCTGTATAACTTGAGCACTAATCCAGATCATCTTTTCTGGAGAAGGTTCCCCTGTACCCTAGTAGCAGGAGTGTGCAGTTAGAACTTGTCTGATTAAAGACTGCTGGAACAGGGCTCAGTTTTGAACTTTTTTACTGGTTAACTGGGTAATTTGTTTAAATCAGTTTGCTTATTTTCTATTGTTATATAAAAAATTGCACTTTATTCATCTGCTTTTACTGTATTTGTGTTTCTTACAACTTTATTGCATTTAATGTGCTGCAGTTATTACTGCTTGTTAGTAGCCTGATTAAATTGTAACTGTTATTCTAAGCCTTTGGTTGAAGAACTTAGGTTTCAGACCAGTTGTTTTACATTAAGAAGGCTTGTGGTCTGCACTGTTGTGGCAGGACAGGTAGCTTGCATCCTTCTAAGTTGGGAGTTGCTGATTGAAGGCTTAGTGTCTGTTTGTCTAAAAGTGTGTTAGTTCTGGTTTAAGCACTTGGGCTTTGGGCCAGTTATTTTACATTAAGAAGGTATGGTCTGCACTCTTGTGGGAGGAGAGAGTAGGTTCTGCCCTTCTGAGCTGGGTGTTTCTGGTTAAAGGCTTATTTTGCCTGCTTATTTGAACTGTTACTTTCTGAAATTGCTACACCTTGTTTGCTGTAGCATAGACTAAATTCAGACCTGATAAATCTAGCTTTGTTTGTATAACTTGAGCACTAATCCAGACCATCTTTTTTTGAAGAAGGTTCCCCTGAACCCTAGTGGCAGGAGTGTGCAGTTATAACTTGTCTGATCGAAGACTGCTGGAATGGGGCTCAGTTTTTAGCTTTTTATTGGTTAATTGGTTAATTTGTTTAAATCAGTTTACTTACTGTTATATTAAAAAAAAAAACACTTTATGCTAGGGTTAAACTATTCCCGCTGCCATAAAGTCTGCTCTTCAAATGTTCCCTTAGAACTAGCCAGTTTTTTTAGTTTTAGCACTCAAATCTGTTTCTTTGAGCTCAGCACTTGTTCAGAACTCATTGCAAGCAATAAATAAGCTACAAAGTACTACAGCACTCAACTTTCCTGACTTGTCTGGAGGAAAACAGTTTTTAGTACTTAAATAAGCAAATCCAGGCATGTCTAAGGGTCAGCTCTGGGTGTTTTCTCCTGTCTACCTGATGAATCTGGGCATCTTGGGGCAATGCAGCAATTGCATCATGTACACAGACAACCCTCTCCTCCTACCACCCAACACTACAACCTGTGAGAGATGCACTTATATAGCCAAACTGAAAGCAAAGCTCTCTTCACCCAAGATTGGACTAGACAGTCAAGAGGAGAAGGTAAACAGTTGCACCACACCACACTTATCACATAGTCTTTCAAAACCTACACCACCAAAACACACACATAGCAACACAAAACACACACCTACATTTGTGAAGGCTCTCAATAATAATCTGCTCAAGCAACAGACTTCTAAAGCAGAAATGCAAGCACCCTCCACCCCCAACACAACCCAAATGACACACAGCCCACAAACTTAGTGTGCCACTCAACCACAGCCTATAAGGCATAACAACGTACCCAACACTCTAGTCATAGGTGACTCTATAGTCAGGCACATTGATGTTCCAATCACCAGGCTAAACAAGGAGAAAGTTACTGTCAGCTGCCTGTTGGGTGTCAGGATCCGCCACATAATGCACACACTCAGGTCACTCCACAACAAGTGCAAAGATGACTCTGTCATTGTCCATGTTGGTGTGAATGACCTGAGGTGTACCTCCCTGGACTACATGAAAAGAAACATGGAGGAGCTCTCTGATCTTGTACCCTAGGCAGGTATGACCCTAGCCCTTGTAGCTTCCTGCCATCACCCAGAATGATGTCACAGTACAAGGACAAAATGATTGACTTCAACAATTGGCTAAGCTTCTGGTGTCATTCTTAGGGGATCCAGTGTCTGTCCGCCTGGGATGACATAATCAACAGAGATGGCCTGCACCTGTCACCCTTGGGATTCCGGATGCTGGCTAAGGCTCTTGCCACCCCTATAATGCCTTTTTAAGGCAAGGTTCAAATGACAAATTCACTACCGTAACAGGTGCAAGCAAGCAAAATCTGAAGTTAATGCTACTCAATGCTAGAAGTCTAAACCAGAAAATGCATTTACTCGAGGCACTCCTTAAAATGGAGAACACTGACATCTGTGCAGTGACAGAGACTTGGTTCAAGGCTCCAGAGAGCACTCTGCATTACCAGGCTATAATTCATACCACACCTTTCGGCCACCTAACCTGGACCGAAACACTAAAGGCGGTGGCGAGCCCATATTCACACCTCCAGGCTAGTTGCTCAGCAAGATTATCCAAATGCAACTAACTCTGGGCAGGACCACAATCCAAACTGTAACTTGCTACAGATACCCTACCATGCCCCTGGATTCCCACTCCTCATTTCTTGATACACTGGAAAATATTAGGGTACAACCCAACACCCTATTAATGGGCAATTTTAATGATCCCACCATTAACTGGGAAAGCTACTCATGTACCAACACTTTTGCTCAACATTTTCTGGAATTCATAAATTCCAATGCCTTGGATCAACTTATCCACACCCTAACCAGGGGCAGCAATATCCTAGACCTGGTCATTACCAACATGGGCGACTGGTGTTCCATATCAGGGGTCAAATCCTTGTTGGTCAGATCTGACCACAAGCTAATCAGCCTAGACATCCATATCCTGCCCCCACCCCATTAGGGAAACCACCGTAAAAAATTTCTCCAAAGCCAGCTTCATGCTTCTTAAGACAGAAGTGGCAAACGTCATGGCACCCATGCAGATGGACAATAGAGGTACGACTGCTGAATCCTACAAAAATGCACTTTATAAGCACTTACATGAGTGCATGAATCATGCTGTCCCTAACAGAACCAAGATGCTATCCCCCAAAAAAAGGAAGCCAATCTGGTGGTCCCCTGCCATAAACAAACTCTACAACAGAAGAAAAAAACTGTTGCAAAAAAGAGTAAAAATCCCATGACTGGAGGAACTCCCTGGTCAGCCTCAGTAAGAAGCTGAGATCCCTCATAAAATCCTCCAAAGCTAGTTACGAACACAAAATTGCCACTGATTCTAAAGACAACCACAAAGCATTCTATAGCTATGTCAAGAATTTCAATGGCAACACTCAGATCTGCTCTGAGTTACAGCACAATGGCACTAAAT
This sequence comes from Protopterus annectens, assembly GCF_019279795.1. NCBI lineage: Eukaryota > Metazoa > Chordata > Ceratodontiformes > Protopteridae > Protopterus > Protopterus annectens. The sequence goes on from NC_056731.1 coordinate 221,989,851, forward strand.
ATACAGAACCAACTATTGCCAACATCCTGGCAGATAGGTTCAGTGCTAACTTTACTCCCTCTCACCCCCTAAAGTGCCCATCTCTATACCAGAAGAATGCAAAGTTCCTGTAATCACGACTGAACAGGTAAAAATCACACTTTTCAAAGCCAAGAACACAGCATCCATGGGACATGACAACATCCCAGGCTGCATTCTACTTGAACTACAGAATGAAATGGCACCCCCACCTATGCACCATGTTCAATCATAGCCTCACCTCAGGCTTTATGCCCACTGAATGGCACACAGCAACGGTTATCCCACTCCACAAAGGGGGGAGCCACCATAGATCCTGAGAAATATCGCCCCATTAGCCTAACGAGCCTGGTCACAAAGGCCATGGAACATATCATCATGGAACTTATAAACAGAGACATTGGTAATCTCTGAACTCTGGACCCCACCCAGTTTGGGTTTGTAAAAGGCAGATCATGTCTCTTAAACCTGATAGACTTCTTTGAAGCAGTCACCAAAGCCATAAACGAGGGTAAGGTGGTTCACACAGCCTATCCAGATCTCACCATCCCCCACTCTGGAATTATAGATAAACTCACTAAACTAGGTATAAATCCCTATGTCACAAGATGGGTTGCCAACTGGCTCACTGACAGAACCCACACTGTGAAAGTAGCAGACTCTAAATCTGACTTCAGACCAGTGATAAGTGGAGTACCACAGGGTTCAGTCCTGGGTCCTCTCCTGTTTGGTATCTGCTTTTCTGAAGTACAGGTTAACACAGAAGGTCTTTGGCTAACAAAGTTCACAGATGACTGCAAACTAGGAGCTCTAATTGAAACTCCTAACGATGTGGACATCCTACAAAAGGGCCTCACTGAGACAGATGCCTGGTGTCAAAGCCATGGCCTCAAGCTCAATGCCAAAACCTGCATTCTCATCTCCTTTGGTAAAAACTCTGTACCCATGAGCTACCACATAGGTGATAGTCTGCTTAACACTGAAAGTGTGATAAGAGACCTTGGGACACAGGTGGACTGTAGTCTTTCCTTTAATAATCACATCGCCACGGTAGTCAGGAAATTCTTTTACGTGGCACACCTCATCACAAAAGGTTTGCCATCCAGGAAAAAAGAGGTCATTGTTCCCTCTGCTCATCACTCGTTAGACCTGTTATAGAGTACAGTGCCTCTTTTGGTATGTACCTCACAAGACATCAACTGGAAAGACCGCAGAAATAGGATTACTAGCCTAAAACAGATGCCCCATGCAAACCGTCTCAGAAAAGTCCAGCTTTACTCTGTCACATATTGCCTACTCAGAGGCAATCTCTGCCTAACATATAAAGCTATGTCAAACCCAGTGCTGCTGGACATGTTCCACTTAAAGAAATCCCAATCCCTCTGAGCTACATGCTCTAGGGACCTAAACCTTGTCACCACAATAAACAGAACATGCTTGTGGGATAGATTCCTCTCCCAGAGACTTCCCATACTCTGGAATAAACTACCTATCTATATCAAACAAAGCTCCTCATTAGCACTCTTCAAGAAAAATGTTGATGATTGGATGGGAAATAGGAAATTCACCCCAGGGATCACCTCTGTGGCTCTGCTCGACAGGGGCATTGGAAAATAATTTTCTTGGGTAGCGAAAGCCAGGGTACCTTTTTGGCTAGGCTTGTATAGGCCCTAAGGCCAATAGCGTAGTACGTACCTATGAACCTATGAACCTATAAACTGAATACCTTTCCTCCTGAAGTTAAAGTTAGGAGTAGTGTACTTACAATCTGAGCTGTGAAGTGACACCAAAGCAGTGAGCTTTGAATTTTTTTCCAGACTTCCTTTTATCTGTTATGGACTTATCATTCACCCTTTATTGAGCAATACAGATGAGCTATGTTTTCTCATACCTACATAAATGTTCAGTATCTCCCATACTCTGTTAAGCTTTAGCAATATTAAACCATGTATCTATCATGACCAGATCATACAGATGATTTCATATGATGTTGCAATTAATATAATATTCTGTTCAGGTTCTGCATGTTGAAGTTGTGTAACCTAGATGTGCACATCAAGATTATGCACAATTGTGCTCAGGAGGTGAGGGAAATTGTTTCTCTCTCAGACTGGGAATCTGTGCTGGGTGCCAGTCTTTCACAAGATTTATTTATTATATTCTGTCTGCTTGCTTAGTGTTTGTGATCTTTTCAAAATGTAATCACCCTATTTTGTTTTCTTTACTTACAGTTGTATCTAATGTAGTGATTAAGTCTGTATAAGTGAATAAGCAAACTTTACATGTTTGATGGACTTTTTGTGTAACATAAATGCTAAGGTTATCATGGAGTCTCTGAATGGTACCAGGCAGAGAGAAAGAGAAACAGGAGGAAAGGGTTTTACTATGAAATGCTGACTTCCTGAAAGTTGATATTCCAATAGAATGAAAAAAAATGGCAGAAATCCAAAAGGCAAAAAGCTCCCTTTTTCCGTTTTTTTTTTTCAGTGTGAAATCCCCCTGCACCCCCTGATGTGTACATCAAGCCCCTAAACAGCCCAAACTGATATATATCAACTTCATGGTTGCACCAACTCAAAGAAAAAAGAAATCTTCCTAAAGAAATTAATCATTGCTTGTGCACAATTAGAAATCACACTGGAAATGATTTCCAATGAGGGAAAGGGTTTGGCATGTTTTCTTTGTGTGAGATACTGACTCTTGCAATTCCACCTGAAGCATGTGTAGGGAAGAGGGAGGAAAGAGCAGAAAAAGCTTGCCAGACACATCACCATCCCTTTCACAAGCTGCAAAATAAAGTGCAGTTATATCACAGGCTCTCAAGTCCTATTGACATATCTGCTATGAAAATGTGTTGTAAAGCAGCGGAATCAGTGTCATACACGGACTCTGAGATAGCTTACTGCTATTTGTTTTTCTTAATATGAAGTTCCTAAATATGGAAAACAGTACGTATGCAAGTATACAAATTTAAGCACAACAGAAAAATGGAGCGCAATGGCAGGAAACACAAAAGATTAGCAAATCTAGAAAAATATGAGAAATGTTTTGTATTGAACTAAATACACACACACACACACACACACACACACACACACACACACACACACACACACACACACACACACACACTCTCTCTCTCTCTCTCTCTCTCTCACACACACATACATGCACAAACACACACATGCACATACCTATACACACACACACACATTTACACATCCACAACACACAAACATGGATAGATTAATAGGTGGAAAAAATATAGATAGATAGACTGATAGACAGGCAGATGTGTATTTGCCTTGTATCATTTTTCTAAAATATATTCTTGGGGGTAAATAGAATGTGGTGACAGATAATAGTAGACAGCATATCTGCTATGAGGACTAGCATCTCAGCAGTGTAAAACCCATTGACATACATATGCATGGGGACTGCATTAAAATCTGTTGCCTTATTTGATTATATTATGGTAGAAAAATGTGAAAAAAGAAGCACTTCTGCAGATTGAAAATACTGTAGAAGAAATAATGCACAATGTTACTGGTAGCCATTTTGCAAGCAAAGCAGCTTAGAAATTTGTGTCTAGCTTGTGTGTAGCGAGCATACATTGCAGACTTCTCTTCATAACGTAGTTTTCAAGGGCAACAGCTAACACAAGATCACTACATTACAGGGTCAAAATCTTGAAAATGTAATGATAATGGAAACTGCAATCATTTCCATCAGGTTGCACAGAAATGTACATACTATATACATATTGCTGTACATACTATATACATATGCTGTACATACTATATACATATGCTGTACATGAGCAGAAATACATCACTAATTTACCTCTCTGGAATGGTGCACCTATGATATGTAGTGATGTCTGCAGAAGTTTGTCTGTTTAGAATTGTAAAACTGAAGACTCTGGGCAAAAACAGCATGCCATTCACTTCTGCTACAGGTTTGTAAGAGCATCTGTAATAAGATCCTGCAAAGGGCATATATGAATGGGCAAAAAGGGTAAAGCTGTTAATGTGAAATAGCAAAGCCTTGCCAGATATGAAGACATAAATTATTTTAAGTGGTCCATCAAAACAGTCTGCACATACATGTGAAATAAAAATTACAGGGAAAAAGTACTGCAAAATGTTTGAAACAGGAAGTTTTCTTAAGAAATAAACTGGATAACAATATGGGGTCAAAGCATAAAATTGAATGTCAGCAAACAATAGAAATGTTACAAAGCAAGATTGATTGGATGAGTTATGAAGTGCAAAACTTTCACAAGTGTAAAAATGTTAGGTTAAATTTATGACAACAAAATTTGAAAAGTCACAAAATTGGCACTGATGCATCCTCGTGACTGGGAAATAAAGGGTAAGAGCAAAGATCAGGTAATATGAGTAAATTTCTGCAGCTTATAGCCAGACTGTGCTTAATGTTTATCTAAACAAAAATTGCTTTCAATGTTCTTTCATAAATGACATGTTGCTGTATAAAATCTGTTTTAGTGCATCATTTTCCTCTGTAAGTCGGAGCTCAAATCTTTTACCAGTCAAGGTAATCAATAACTGCTTGGAACATCACATTCATTTTGATCACAAGGAGAAGCTCTTTAATGATATGGGTGATTTGCCCACTCTGTAGTGAATATGTTCTGAAATGATGATATTAGACTATTGTCAGGAGACAAAAAAAAATATGCTCATTGCTTCTTTCTGATAGACAGGTTTTCCATTTTAAGAGTGTTAGACTACAGTATTGTAGATGGCTGATGACTGTGAGATCCAAACATGAATAATTGAACTATCTTTGATGTATGATTGAAATAAAGTACATTAGAGTAGTATGACATATCTTAAACAGGGTCTCTTTGGAACTAGATACAAATATACCCATGCTGACTATAACAATGTATCTATGTTGTTCCAAAACATCATGATGGATAACCAGTCTGATACTTTGTATTCTATTCAGCTACTTATATAACACAGCATATAACTGTAATACCTTTTAATGTACTACTGTATGAAGACTCCCTCACACTCATCAGGCATTGAGAATCAATGGTTTCTGTTGGACGCATCCGTGCTTCAGAATTTGATGATATACTTTGACTCATTATAATTTTATGACTAGCATGCATATTGTAAATCTATGGTAAACAGTTTCACAACAGACTATGCTATTTCAGTGGCTCTTGTCTTTTTCAAATATTACTGGAAATTTTCTAAGAGAAGTTAGATTTGAAACATAACTTCACAGTGATGTAGAACAGAATAAATATATATCTTTGTCTTCTGGTTGCTCAGATTAGGGGTCACCATAGTGGATCATTGGTGTCCGCAGAATTTTACAGTGTCGAGTTGCCAGCCTGGGGCCTAACCTTCCCCAGAAGGCACACACACACCCAGGGCCAATTTAGAATGTCCAATCCACCTGCAGCATGTCTTGGGAATGTGGGAGGAAACCTATTTGAACAGAGGCAGGACATGCAGTCTCCACACAGAAGGCACCCCAGCTGAGAATTGAACCAGAGGACCTCTTGCTGTGAGGCAACAATCCTAACCACTGCACCACTGTGCCACCCTAGAATAAATATTTATCTAAACATAAATTTTTATTGCACGTGTTACTGAACATGTTTCAAGTACATAGTAGGAAAATAGGTTACATGATGGCAGATGGTACCATTTAGTTGATAGCCCTTAGTTTAGTTAGTTAGTTGTACTTAGTTGATGGTTTAGTTTAGTTGATACCCTTTAGTTCATCAATTCACAACTAGAGTAGCCAATGAAGTGCAGTGTTGTTCTTGAAAATATTAGAAGCATGTAGGAGAGAAATGGTAATTATTTGACAGAATTTTATTTATTACATATGTGTTTGTGTTCCACTCCACCCAGAATAAATTAATATTCTTATCAGTTGGTAACTGAACCCCTTAGCAGTTAGTGATAAAATAATGCTGTCTTTGTTTGCAGTATAACTGCAACTCATACTGCCACATGAGCATAGCTGTTCAGAGGAGTTTATTTGAGTGCCATAAGAGGAATATAAAATAAAACCTTATTACATGAAATCAAACCTAATGGTGTTTACAAAGCACAATTCCCAGTTGTGCTATGGTTCACATTTTGGTACTATTTGGTTTCATTAACTTCAATGTTAGTATAATATAATATTATAGTAAAGGATAAATGAATGTCACATTGAATTTGAATGGCATTCTATTCCATGGCAGAATTAAACAAAACTAAATCAATCCATGTATATGGTTTAGGGACACCTATGAACAAAGATATGATACAATGTCAGACATATACACTTTTTTTTTTTGCATGTCACTTAATATTTCAAAGATCAGGATTTGCCAATCTCTGAGCTGTACAGATGGACTGACAGAATGAGATTAAAAATACTAAGGCTAAAGCTGCGTATATTAATGTTTGCTAGCAAAGAAGCAAGTGTCCACCAGAGATTAATGAAGAGGTAGAGGTTCTGCTTAGGAGGGTGAAATTCTAGATTCCCTGAATTTCATAAATACTATTATATAATGTAGTGTGAGGCTATATTTATTCTATGAAATACAACTTTAAGGAAATAAATCACAAAGAGATACTTTGATTTTCACTATAAATTATAGCAGGCAGTGGAAAACTAGGTCATTATCCGAACGACCTCAAAAAGACAGAAAGCTTTTATGCAAATATGCATCCGAGTGTCTTCTGTAATAAAACTGCATGATTAGAATGTTTATATATTTAATATAATCAAAATATTTTCCCATGCTTCTTATCTGAAGCAAAGTTCTTGGATCTTTTCATGATAAAGACTGCTATATCTTCATGGCTGATACCTCACCTGTTCTTTCTAACTCCCTTTAAGGTGCCATGACAAAACAACATCTTTCAGCTGTCCCTCTTTTATCTGATGTAGTGGGTGACAGGTAATCTAGCTGAAAGTTCCTACAATTGCACCACCAGAAAAACACTGGCTGATGAAATCGGAGCGGTTATCACACTAACCATCACCTGTCAAGCCTCCTGCTTCAATTTAAGGGTACATCAATTTTCTGAAGAGGAAATCAAGGGCAAAGAATAAAAGCAGTGCAGATAAACAGTGACAAAGGCTCTTTCTGTTTTTTTTTTTTTCCTTTTTCTTTTTTTTTTTTTTTTGTTATGATGAGATGTGAGATGCACTATCACAGAATGCCTTGCAAGGATTTATCAACTGGTTTGATACAAACCAGATACCTTCAGAATTCTTTGGCCATTGATGAAGTGCTAAACTCACACTCACTGAAAGGGCAGCAGATTTCTAACAGAAAATTACTTTCACTAAATACCACCAAGATATTGAAGTCAGAAAGAGCAGAAAGATGGAACAAATGACAGCTGCATGTAACAATAAACCTCTCTGTTCTATGAGCTGGCAGACAAGACTGATTAGAGTAAGAACATGGAATAATGTTTTCTGAACCCAGAGAGCATATTGTGTAAAGTGTCAGGTACAAGGAGTTCATATGTTCTTTGCAGTGAAATATAAGGGTTCTCACTTCCAGCTATTATTACCTGTCACCGTTCCCATTTAAGCTGGTTTCATGAATGTATGCAACTTAAAAATATCTAAAATTACTACAATTTCAGAAGGCGATGCATCGCTGAAAGAATACATAAAGAAGCTAAAGCACAAAAAGCCTGTAGTACAGTTATGGCCAGTACTGGTTAGACTATTTTTAATATGTATGAAAGTGGATTACAGAGATTTAAATCAGTAGTAATCCAAATGCAAGGAATTTATTTGGTAGAGAATAGAGGAAAAACAGCTATTTGCCTCATAAGCATCTGCTAATTTAGGGTAATTGATAAAACAATCTGAAGGAAAAAACAATCAGGTGGGCTGTAGATAAATCACTGTTTTTTTTAGAGTCTTTTACTTTGATCATTGTACACATGCTTTGGTTTTGTTTGTTGCAGCCTTCTTTGTGTTCATAGAAACTGCAGAATCAACAAAGTAAATATTGCTCTGCATTACCAATGAATAGTATTCTTCTTTCACATTGTATAAACTTTACTTTTTTTTGCAAACAACCTGAAGCTTTCACTATGTGGCTGACATTGTTGTATGAGCGTATGTGTTTTAATGAACCATAGAATGAATGTGTCAGGCTGTGAAAGGTCATGCAGGAATGTTAATTTAGAAGACTCATCGGTGATTGCCACAAGAAGAACAAAAGCTTGACATGGTTGTTTAGCATCTGATTTATTGTAAAATTAATGAACCTGATTGACTAATAGTTCTATTTTTTCGCAAACAAGTATATCTGAATATATCACATATAGACTGTTCTAAACTAAACATATAATATTATCTAATGACATTTTTGTCTAAAGATAACAGTGCATTGTTTTTAAGCAACCATAAAAGAGATGCCAATTCTTGATAAAACAACAGTAACACATTTCTGCTCTCCTCAGGTCATATGCTTTAATAGTCTAGTGTAGTTTCGGAAAGCCAACTTATGTGTGGCACTTTATGATGATTTACTGTGCAGCACATCAAACTGAATTATGTGCTATAAATCTGAAGCAAGGATATAAATAACAAATCATGTTTTGTTCTGTCACAAACTTCTGCCCAGGCATATTTACACACAAAGTTTTTAACCTATAGAGAGCTCTATCCAAGGTTCAAAAGCTATTGCATATATAACAGTAAATAATATATGCACATATAATTTGCCTTATTTTAGGTGCATCCACTACAGAAAATAAATTTGAAAAATATAGAAATTAAAAGTCACATCCATATTATTAGTCACTGAATATGAAATAGGTACAAGAATCAGCTACCCTTCTGGTGGAAGAAGATTGATTTCTTGAGGGTCAATTGGCCTAGGTTCAAGATGCTGAGAATAAGATCATCTCCATAGAAAATCTTTGTTATCAAGCAGTTCCAGCAGTGACCATCGAGTTGGTGTGTGTGTGTGTGTGTGTGTGTGTGTGTGTGTGTGTGTGTGTGTGTGTGTATACATATATATATATATATATATATATATATATATATATATATATATATATATATATATGTATATATATACACACACACACACATATAGATAGATATACGTTTGGGTGGTGAGAGAGGCTTGCCCTTACATTGGGGGAGTATAAGGGTGAGCTTCCTCTGCAAAGAAAAAACACTTAAAATATGTTTTTCCACAGTTTTTTTTTTTCAGGGAGTGGAGATGAGGATTCTTACCCATGACAGGTTGAGCTTTGATGACTCACTGGGCAAGATTCAGAAGCTGCTCAACAGCAGGAAGAGTAATTTTCGCTGCAAATCTTTGTGTTTGCATTTGCTATTTGTATAATCTTGTTTAGGCAATGTGTAACATTTATAAATTTATTATAATATTCATGTGGATCTCTCATCCCACTTTCTGCTATTAGTGATCTGTAGTTGTATTTATGATAGAAATAGAAGACAAATGGATAATTGATTGTTACTTTTAATAATCTATGCATCATTATAGATATTGGGCCAGATTCAGGAAGCCTCCGTGTAAGAGTTATAACTCTTACACGGAGGCTGCAGTTAAACGGTGTGATGTCAGCATGTCATGCATATGCATGAGGTGCATGAGGCATGCTGAATCACACTGTAACTCTTACACGGTCCGTGTAAGAGAGTAGGGGGTGTATCCGTAGGCTAAGCCCTGCATGCGGACACGCCCCCGTAAGTGTAGAATGGCTGAATGTAAACAGCCACGAGAGAGGCCATGGAAATGTAAATAAACACACTACACAACACATTCCCCCACAGACCATCAGTGTACAAAGTGAACAGAGGCTATAAAATGAGAATAAAAACTGTTGTATTTTTTTAAACCCCGTAAATGTTTGCTACTGTGTGCGCTCGTGTGCGCGGGTGTGCTACTAGCACAACTGCAGTTAGCAATCAGTGGAAAAGGATATGAGAACTAAATATGCAAAGTAAGCCGAGAAGAAATAGCTTAGCGGTAGAGTTGTCGGCTTAAGAGTAGGCAGGCAGGGTTCGAGCCCACAAAACAAGCTTTTCCTTTTTTTGTAAATAAGCACTAAACAAGCCCCTGACAGTATTGTCCAAATGTAAAAGTATACCCTTTTGTAAAATGGAATGAAATGGAGCATATATATTGAAGTAACACAATAATAAAAATAATTAGAAATGTACTGATAGCTAAGCTGCTGTGAGACACAGTGCCCGTAGCTGCGTAGTGTTTAAAAAGCTGCAAACTGTATGCCCGATGCCAAGCACCGGTTTAACAAGCTGAAACCGTTTGCAACTAGCTGTGCTCAGCTTAACATGTGTGTCACTAGCCAATTAAGGTTTATCCCAGCGCACACTGTTTGCGTGCCGCTCCCACACGCTAACTGCCAGTGTGCATGCGTTAGCTCCGCGCAAATGAGCGCAGACCTGGTTTTAAGTGCTTAAAAGTGCTTTTGGCATGTGTGATTGACAGATCCTCAACTCATTTCTGTCAGGAAAATTAAAAATCAGTGGTTAGAGTCGAACCCAGGATACCATGCACTATAGTCAAGGTACTAAACCACTAAGCCATGACAGCAATACCTAGAAATGCAGAAATAGCATATATATGGGATAAAATACAGAATGGAGCATGATAAAGCATTTTCAGTGAAGTAGATACAATTCCAAAATGGCCAATCAGAGAAATGTGTGGGAAAAGCAGCATATATAAGCTCCATAGGCGGGAATACACACCATAACCGATTGTAGAACAGACCTGCAGTCAGAATGAGTGGAGTAGGTGAGGGACGTTGCTTTCGAGCACAGCGTTGGGGCGTTGAGGAGTCCAGATACATGGTCTGGCTCCTTGTCCATCATCACGAGGCCCAACTCATGCAGGGCCAGGTCTCATGGGGAGCATACAGGGCAGAGGCATGGGACCAGTTGGCTTGTGATCTGACCAGTGCTACTGGCATTCCACACACTGGTGAGCAGGTCCGTCACCACCATGCGGACCTGAAGCGGCTTAAGCAAGACCAGTTGACCCAATGGATCCAGGAGGCCCGGGATATGCCCAACGCCCCACTACTGAGTAAGTTACATTTTACTCATGTATGTTAGGATTTCAACTAGCTGATACCATGGAGATGTGTAGTCCAATATTACTTCCTTTGTATTACAGCTGCAGGTGTCCGCTCTGCGAACCATGAGACGCATGACCGTAGACTGGCGCAGCTGCACCACCATGGAGGTTAGTAACCCCATCTAGTACTTGTAAATAAATATCATAGTGTAGCATGTATCAGAACACTGCAGTGTATTGATTAAAAGTAATCTAATGTGCAAGCAAGAATTGAAAGTTTGCAGGTATGGCTGCAACAAGTTCATCAGTATGCAAGTGTGACTGGAAAAATAATTTATAGAAATAAATAGTGCTGTAATACAGATGTCCCACCATTAATTAAATGTAGTATAACCTGCAGTAGTCTCCAGAGTACAGCTTCAGAATCTGAGGTAGTCACATGTGTGATTTATCCCCTGTTGAAATGCTGAATCATGACAGAAGTGAGGCTGTTGGAAAGTGTTTGAATCACCACAGGTCTAATATGTGAACAAAGCCTAGAAGTACCAACCTGAACTGTGAAGTTGCAGGATGTGTGAGAGTGACAGAAAGGGTCATGTATGAATAAATAAAGTAGTAATAACCCCTGAATATATAAGCCTCAGTGTGTTTCTACAGAACTAAACACATGCGGGAAGTACAAATTAACATCCCAAACTGATGTCAGTGTGTCTGCATCTGGAATGTCTAGGCCAAAATCTGTATATGGTAATAACAGTAAACAATTTGCAGATAGAATGAATGATTATCTGACAGACTAAACAGCCATAGTTGTCCCCTGTCCTGTCATGAAAGTGTAGCAGGATGATGTATCTGATCAAATTCAAAATAAGAAGGATAGTGATGTATTTGTAACAGGTCTAGCATGACAGCCAAATAAAAATCATTTTAAAAAATCTGACTCAAGTTAATTGTGTACCTATTACAAATGTATATCAATGTGTAACTTATGAATGTGTCATCATTTTCTTTCCCCACCCCACCCTATAATTGATAATAAAACACCAACTAAATATTGGTATGTGAACATTTCATGAACCATGGACATTTGTCTGTTTAAAAAATATATGCATGTCTGTTTGTGCATGTGCCCTGTTCATACCTGCAAACCCGATGGCCTGTTGCCATCAATCAACCCTGCATGTTGTTTGATTGTGTATCCCTGTTCAAATAATGCATGTGATATTGATATGCCCGTTGTTCAATGGTGTGAATATCCGGGTTTTTGTTTAATGGGAATACCAATGCATGCTGTTACAACTAATTTGAATGGAATAATATGCCACTAACCCAAACTAACATGACCACTTACAAACCTAGAACGTTTGGGAAGGTGGGTCCCAGCGGACCCACCTCTCCCACCTCAGCTGGCGACTGCACCTGGCACTAGTGCCCAGGCCGGACCCTCCTCCGGTGGCCCTGTGCCACCTTTGGGTGGAAGTGCTGCAGGGGACGGGGCCTGTCCCCCCTCTGCAAGTGTGGCCGGAGGAGTACGTCCACTCACCCTCCAAGGTGTCCGGTCTGTGGTGCGAAGGGAGATCCAAGACTCTGTTCTTGGGCCCCTATGCCAGCTCGAGGCTCGGGTGGCACAGCTTACGGGCATGCCCGTAGCCCCGTCTACACAGCCCCCAGCACAGCCCCGTCCTGGGCTGTGAAGGAACAGTGGCAACTGCCTATGGGTGGGGATATCAGTTCCACTGTTGCCATCTGTGGGCTCATGCGTCTTGGATATCCCAACCTCCGTCCCCGTCAATTGTGTAACCCCCCCACTTGTGTCATACACCGCCCCTGTATGTGTCTTGTCTGTCTTGTCTGTTAACCTACCCAACCTACCTCCCCAGCTATACCGACTTCCTTCACCTGACATCCCACTCTCACCTGAAAAAAAAAAAAAGGGCACTCTGTCCCACAAAAAAATTACGCCCCATACATAGCTGTCCATGTTGCACACATGTCCGCTGGACATTTAAACTGTTAATTGCAATTGGCTCTACAACAAATATTGATGTTGTCCTGACACCTCTCTCAGGGGTGGAAGGTTTCAAATGTCTCACCAAAATACATAGAAATACACAGCTGTTGCTGCGAAAGACATGGGCATCTATGGGCCTTACCTACATCCTTCCTGCAAATCCCACGCTTGTTTCCCTACTGTCTTACCCTCTTTGTGACCCCTTTTTCTGAACTTTCCTGTCACCCCATTTTCTTTCTTTCAAAGAAAATAGCGCGGGTGTGCGCTTGTGTTAGCGGAGCTCACCGCCAGTGCGCATGCGTGAGCTCCGCGCAAACGAGCGCAGACCTGGTTTAAAGTGCTTAAAAGTGCCTTTATGGCACTTTGATTGACAGGTCCTGTACTCAGTTTGAAAGTTTGCAAAGAAAAATAAATTCCCACTGTCAGTCTCAAACCCAGGACCTTGGTAACATTAGTCTGCATGACCTACCACTAAGCCATGCCTGCCTTACAAGAACACAGTGCTAAAATAAATATAACATGTAATAGTAGGAATCAGTATAAAGGCAATATAGGAGATGTACTATCCAAAGCATGTCAGGTAGAGTTTTAATGGCCAAATTACTGGATTCCCATACTAGTTCAGTGTTAACAGATACAGCCCTGCTACTTGTTAGCTTGTACATAATAATGTAAGGTAATGTACATATATGAAGGTATGTATATCTACACATACATATATATAAATATATATTAATACATATGAAATATAGTTGTAGGTGTCAGTATCCATACACACTCACTACAGGAAACAGTGAAGATAAATGCAGCAACCAGAATCTGCAACACAGCCTGGCTCCTGTGAGACCTACTAACCCCTTTAACTGCTTAAAGGTGCCTCCAGCACTTTGATTGATAGGCCCTATACTCAAGTCAAAAGCAGAATATAAGCATACTAGTAGGCCCTACCACAAGACCATTGTAACACTGGTCTGTATGACCTACCACTAAGCCATGACTCTCATACAGGAATATAGTGCTAAATAAGTGGAACATGTAATAGTAGGAATGAAGATAAAGGCAATATAGTATGTCTACTACCCAAAGCATGTCAGGCAGACTTTTATAGTCCCAATTACTGGATTCCCATACTAGTGTAGTGTTAACAGAAACAGCCCTGCTAATTGTTAGCTTGTACCCAATAATGTCAGCTAATGTACATATATGAAAGTATGTATATGTACACAGATATATATATATATTTATATAGCAATACATATGACATATAGTTGTAGGTGTCAGTATGCATACACACTCACTACAGGGAACAGGCAAGAGAAATGCAGCAACCTGAATCTACAACACAGCATGAAGCATGGGAGATGTACTAACCTTCACACTCACAGAACACTGTCAACAGCATACCAGCATGGTCCATGCCCTACAATCTGAAAGGGCAACGCCTATCTCACATACCCTTTTATAGCAGTGTCCTGAAATCACAGTGAGACATGCAATCAGTACACACCTGGCTGCATGCAATTAGCAAATGCTGCCTTACAATTGGTGCAGAGGCCATCACATGGACCTATGCAGATACCTACAAAAGCATAGAGTACCCACACTACACTCATGCAATACATTCATTGCACAAAACCTACAGAGAAAGAGAGAGAGAGACAGAGAGAGAAATAAAACAAATATAAGGACAGCCAGCAGCAAAAGCAGCAGCAAACAGCAAGCAGCAAGCAGCAAGCAGCAAGGAGCAAGCAGCAAGCAGCACCACTGGCACAGCAACAGCTGCCACAAACACAGGTAATGCAAAGTAGCAGGTTAATCCTGTGTATACTGTGACACCTCAAATGTATCATAGTTCACTATCTATAGGTATGTCCATGAGATAGGTTGTGTGTACATAGTCCTGAAATATAAACATATGTAATATTGCTGTACATGTTGCCCATACTTAACACTTCCATAGCTTAGAACACAAGGCCAGTTGTGCATATGATGCAGTAGTTCCCAGGGTCAGTAGAGGTTCCTCCTCATTGGTGTGGGACCACTGTGTATGTATGGCACTGTTCAGGTACATATCCTGTAGTATGGCCAGGGATTAATATCAGTCTGTCATGTGGTGCTATGTCCTCCAGGGGTGAATGTAGCACACATCCAGGGATACCATTTCGTAACAGTGATGCTATGTGTTCTGCAATGATGAGGGTGGCTCTCACCTGGACATGTGAGAGGATAGGGAGGTTACAGTCATCTGGGATAACTAATACCACATGTGTAGGAGAATGGGGGTACCTGCACCTAAACTGTCTGCAACAATGTTGCCAATATCTGTGCATTTGGTGAATGTGAAGCATCTTAACACTGCTGACCACAGATGCCTTGCCGTCATGTGAATCTGCCCTGTGCTGCAGTAGCCTCCTACTATTGTTATACAATATGCCTGTATCTGTAGTCCACTGGACAGGATTAATAAGTGGTGTGCAGTTGTTCTGGGTTAGATATGTGTGTGCACAGTACATGCAGTATGTGGGATGTCTGTGGTAAGCATATGCAAAGGTGTGTGTTGTGGCTTCCACTGGCCCAATGGGCTGCATGGATAGCATCACTGTCATAACTAGTGAATAACTGTGTAATTACATGCATACATAGCAAGGTAGTGTACTGTGCTTGTGGTGTTGTTCGGATATGTATATCCAGGCTGAGTAATGTGTGTCCACATCACAGGGTTGGATGGCAACACGCATCCAGTATGTAGGGATGAACACCCAGAATGTGTCAGACGTGTCGCCTGTGCAGAAGTATCCGGCCATTACCTGTGCATCCCCCACAACACACACACATGCAACATATGGCAGAAGTACTATAGCAGTACACACATGTTCATAGGTTCATACTAGGCTATTTGCCCTAGGGCATTGGTAAGCCTAGTAGAATGTGTTTGTCTTCGCCACCCAATTACAAGTTATGCTGCTATGCCCTTGTCCGACGTTAGTATACTGTGCCTCTGTCTAACAGTGACATAGAAGTGATACCTGGGGTACAACTATGATCTCCATCCACTCATCCAGATTCCTATGGAAGAGAGTCAATGAGGGACTCTGCCTAACCTGTAGTGTGAGCTCATTACAGAGTGAAGGGTGCCTCTCGGTTAGGAATATGCCCCTCCAGCATGTCCATGTATGTCAGTGCTGAGGTCCAGCTCTCCTGAGCATGTGGCTGTATGGGACTCTGATTGCCTGAGGTGCAGCATGTTCATTACTGCTGGGTAGGACATGGCTGTATATGGCACGCACAGATTGCCTCTGACCAGGCAGTATGCCACTGAGTCCAGCTGGATGTACTTTACCTGGGCAGCATATGACATCTGTGTGAGCCAGTGCATCCCCTTGATGAGGTACTGTTGTCCTGTACCAGTTGCTGTAGGTGTCTGGTTAGGTACATCCCAAAAGGTGCATTGTACGCAATTATAGGCCTGATGATGGATGAGTAAAGAGGCACAATGACCTCCCCTGCCATACATGTGAATCCCTCATGATTAGCTGGGCTATATAACATGTCTTGCAATCCACGTTGGTCATGTGGTTGACAAATGACAGACCGCTACCATGTTTCTTCCCCAGGTCCCCAATTACGTCTTCTGTACTCAATGGCCTAACACCTATGTTGTACTTTGCCACCAATGTGGAGGCGTGGGAATCTGCATTGAATACTGATACTCTCCCTCCCTTGTTCAAGTGTCAGGGCCGACAAGAATGGTAACAGCTATAGCTTGGTAGTACTGGTGTGCTCCTGTGAAACCTGAAACAGGTTCATGTTACTGCACAGATATCGATGTCCAGAATGCTAAGTAGGGTTTTGAGTGCATGCATCCTGAGATCTAGACTTCCGGTGTTGAGTAGCATCCCTCTTACTTCCTCATCCTTTGTGATACAAATGGATGTGGGTATGCCTTATGAGCCTTGCCCAATACAGGCATTATGGGTGTAGCATGAGGTGCCACCAAATTCCAATAGGACAGGGGTGACAGGTGCAAGCTGGCCCTAGCAAAGCATACCACCCCAAGATGGCAGGCATTGGCACACCTGTGAATGACACCAGTATGTCAGTCAATTGATGGAAGGGATCATCATGCCTTGATATTGTGGCATTGTTCTTGGTGAGGGTAGGGTGCTACTCAAGGTCAGGGTCAAACTGTCTTGGGCTACGTGCTCAGAGAGCTCTGTACTGTCTCATGTCATGTAGTCCAGGGAGGTATGTGTCAGGTCATTCACACCAGCATGGACATTGACTGAGTCATACCTGTACTTGCCTTGGGGTTACCTGAGTGTTTGTGTTATGTGGCAGGTCATAGTGCCCGACAGGCCGCACACCGTTACCCTCACCTCGCTAAGCCTGGTGAATGTGATGTTAGTGTGCCTGATGATAGAGGCACCTAGTACAGGTGTATGAGGTGTGTTGTGTACTGTTAATGGCTGTGAGTGTTCAGCACATTGGCTTTGTGTGATATGTGTTGCACATGTACGTTTCCGTGGTAGTGGTTGCCTGAGTGTCTACTTAGGAGGTCTCTGCTGCATAGGCAGACCTGTAGTCCGAGCCTACAAGTATGTTCATGTGTGATCATGTGTTAGTTCTGCTGTTGTGGTAGGTCTATGTGAGACTGGAAGTGTAGTGAGTGTGGTTTCCCTTGCCACCTGACTGGTTATGGCGGTATTGAGTAGACAGAGCCTAGCCTCCAGTTTGGTATATGGTTGCATCACTCACATGAGTTTGAATTTGTTGTTAGGAGGAGGGGGTTGTCTGTGTACATGCAGCTGTTCTAACATTGTCTCTGGAGTACCACACTCACCAGCTGGACTGGGGAGGGAACTGACAACTGACCTCTGGACATGCTAGAATACTATTGTGAATTCCGTAATAATTGAAAACAAGGTCCAGTGGGGAGTGAGGATGTACTGATATTACCTACAACTGCTGACTGATATAAAAGCGTCAGTGAGCAAGTGCCAGGTAACCTAAGTGCAATGTGTCACAATTAAGTAAATGCAACAATGACAAGCAGTCACTTGCTGTCATGTGTAACATGGAAGTACGTACAGTAAGCAATGCAGATATCAGTAGTGAGTCACAGACATGTTGAGAAGCTGTGTATTATGTGGAAGTAGCATACCAGTGAAATAACAAGCTAACAAATAACAAGCATATAAACAAAGGTAGATCCAGGAGGCCTGGATGTAGTGTTTGCTACAGCAAACAAGGTGTAGCAATGTCAGTAAGTTACAGCTCAGATATGCAGGCACTATAAACCTGAAACCAGATGTCCCCAGCTATGAATGGCAGAGTACAACCTATTGTCACACACGAGTGCAGACCACAAACCTTGTTAATGTTAAATAACTGGCCTGAAGGCCAACTGCCTATACCAGAACTAATACACTTGTACACTGGGCCCTCAATCAGCAGTTCCCAACTTCAATGGATGAAAGATATGTGTCCTGCCACCACAGCGCTTGCCACAAACCTCCCTAATGTAAAACAACTGGCCTGAAGGCCAGGTGCTTAGTCAAAATGATTTAGAATGATAGCTACACTGTAATCAAGTTACAACCAAGCAGTAATAAGTACAATTTAATACTCCCTGTATAGAATGTGTACCATGTATTGTTGAGATACTATGCTGATAACCTGTTTGTGTACCTTTCCAGATCGACATGGCTCCAAAAAGGAACCCAGCATATTCTGCTGCAGAAGATGACGTGATTCACCAGAGCCTGGTGCGTGACTATGCCATCCTGTTCTCACGCACCACCCAGAATCAGCAGGAGAGGTCTGCACTGTGGCAAAACCTACTTAGCAGGATAAATGATGTTGGCATGCATAATAGGACATATGAGCAGGTGAGACATCACTGCAGTAATTTGATTAGAAATGTCCGCCAGCGTGCTGCAGATATCCGCAGGCAACAGGTTGCCACAGGTGGGGGGGGGTGGCCACACATCCCCCCCTCACCAGACAGGAGGGGCTACTGCTAAGTGTTGTGGATCCAGCCCCAGAACAACAACAGCAGTCATGCATCATGATGGAGGTTGGATCCACACAGCAGCAAGACACCGAGCATGCAGGTAAGATGCCATATTTATTTATTGTTATTACTGTTACATTTGTTGACCAAGATAGTCTAGCTGGATATATGTCCACTTTCAGTAGAGGCCTGGGGAGAAAAGCTCCACACATAACATAATAAAGGCAGACAGACAAGTTGTTAATACAGACAGCCAACAGAATAGAAATATACACCAGCCTGTTAATTAAATCAACATACATTTAAGGAACTCAAACAGTTTAGAGTCATACACAATGTACTGTCGGTTTCAAAGCAATTCTACCTAAAGCATAACAGTTATGCAATAAGGCAAGAGCCATATAGATAATACTTAGGACTCAGAAGGGTAGAGAAGTAGAAGGAGTATGAAAGATAAAATAATAGGGAAGAGGCAGGGGTCAAGAAGGGAAGTGAGGAAAAGAAGGAAGACAGTCAAGAGGAGGTGGGAGGGATGGGAGAAGTAGGTCAGAGCATAGAAGGACATCAAGGTGAAAGAAACAGGGTAGAAGCTAGTTTCTATGCACAATGAGGGGGTTAAAGGTAAAGAGAGGGTGGGGAGAGGGACATTAGCCTGGAGTCCAACAAGAACAAAGCCAGTGGTTCTGGAAGTACAGTTTGAGTTGTCGTCTGAAGAGAGGTAAGGGTGAGATTAGAGTTAACTCCTGGTATGTACATATGACCGTTCTGTACACTGTTACTTCATGCATGCATAAGGTGTGCATGTGGTATGTATATGTCATCATGATATGTAATTGTGCATGTGTGATACAGACATTATGAGCAGCTGATGTGTATAAGGGAACTAGTGTACTACTGTACTGTATCATGTGCAAAACAAATGGCACACTTGTGCCCACTGACATTACTCTCTTCACACTTCCAGGTCCCTCCCATCTAGCAACGAGGCAGGCCATACATGCTGGTGAGTGTTCTTAACATTACCTGATAAACAATTTATAATACTAGTAAGAGTAGTGTAACACTGTAGTAGACATGCTGGTGAGTGTGTTAATAATAACTGTAATACCAGTTGTACTAAATTAAGAGTAGTGTAACAAGGTACTGATGTGTGTGTTTACTGTGGGGTGTGCATGTGTGCGAGTGTGCCTGTGCCCATGTGTGCATGTGTGTTGGTGTCCATGAGTGCATGTGTCCATTTCTGAATGTGTGCATTAGTATTGAAGTGCATCTCTGTCAAATATGTGTTGGGACTGTAATCTGTGTTCCCTGTTTTCCTCCCGTAGGTTCTGGTGCTGCTCTGGTGACCTGCAGCAGGGAACCTGAATCTTGTTCCCCAGGTACTGATGATGATGAAATGTCTGTAATGGTGCAGGAAGGTGTGTCTGGGTCTACCATTGGTCAGCCAATTGACAGTACACAGCTGTCAACCCCGTCAATGCGCACAGTCATCCTGCCGTTACATCCTTTGTCCCCATTGTCCCTAGGTGATGGACAGTCTGCAGTGGGCATAGATCAGGGTAATGTGGTACCTGTGGTACATGCATCCCCACAAGGCAGCCATTAGCAGGGTCCTCCAATGGTACCACACAGACAGTCGCCCATGGGTTCTCGTGGGGGCATCCGTGGCCGTACTGCCTCTGGCCGACGTGCCCAAGGAGGTATGTCAACCTCCACTATGTTCAGAACTGTCATGCAGGCACAGGCATGTATGGAAAGGTACACCAGACAGGGTCTGAGGGAGCTGAGACCATGTCGCACAGCCATGACAGACGGCATGTGTGACGTTGCGAATGCTATCTGTAACCTCACAGATGTCATTGACAGACGTTGTGGGGGCATAGAACAGCTGCTCCACAACCAGATGTCCATGGGCCAAGGCGATGGTGTGCGTTTGCGACATCGACGTGGCCGTATGCCAGCAACAGCACCAGCTGGCAGTGGCCGCGGACGACAACAGGCCCACTCACGCACCTCAAGTGCCAGCACCAGCCCCAGCAATGCTGGGTCTGTGCTGTCATCAGGACGCCCCAGGAGACCACGTGCACGTGGCTCTGGACAGTCCCAACAGGGAACTGTGTCCAGTCAGCACACCCCTGCTTCTGACGACAGTACCCAGTCTGGGTTAGTACTGGATACGGCCCGTAGCACCCCTGCCAGGCACAGGTACCGTGTCCGTGCCCACAGACACTGATCTGGATGACCTGACAGGTGCAGTCTGTGGCTGTCCACAAAACCCTGTACATGGCAGCCATTATGTGTGACTGTGTGCCTGCTTACACACATGCAGAAACCTAACACCTAGGGCAAACACATACACACACACACTGCACCAACACTGGTCCACCCTGTACTGCTGCCCCTCACAAACACACATACACACACATGTCAATTGGTGTCACCAGTGGCTGGCTTGGGCATACCTAACCCACACCCTGTGCATATGATGACACTGTGCCACCTCCTGCATACTACAACATTGGTGCAGGAAAAGGTATACACGTTGCTGATGCACAGGGTGACCACATAGATGTGTATAAGTAGTAACATGTTTGTAACTGTTCAGTGTTCCAGTATGATTGTGTGTATATCCCATCAGTCCTGCTGCAGTAACTGTATGAATGTGCTCAATTGTTATCTGCACCCATACTGCTTACCAGAATGTACCAGCTGCACACCATCACATGCTAACATTGATCATGGGAATGCACATCATGTGCTGTTATGTAGATTCAGCTATATGTATCTGTTCTGTCACACATGCATTTATACACACCCTGCTACCCACACACATGCACACGCTTACCTGCCATTCCCATAATTTATTACCCTACATGAGTAGCTGTCGATACATGACAGGTACACATTTGAGAAGTGCACTATGTTGTTTACTACTCACTTCCTCTTCTCTACCTGTACTCACAGGGTGCAGGCAACCTCATCAGTTCAAAGATGTAATGTGCATCAGGTACTGTGGTGCCCTGATTGCCACATCAAACATGTTTCCCATACGGAAATGCACACACAGACACTTCCCACATCCACACACTTGCCACATACAGGCTTCAAAACACTATCTAGGTATATTCTGGTACATGTGCATG
Organism: Protopterus annectens; assembly: GCF_019279795.1. Taxonomy (NCBI): domain Eukaryota; kingdom Metazoa; phylum Chordata; order Ceratodontiformes; family Protopteridae; genus Protopterus; species Protopterus annectens. Next base: position 222,012,128 of record NC_056731.1, read on the forward strand.
TTACAGTAGCATGTAACACTATACTGAGTACTGGCAGTTGTCTGTTGTCATGTTGTTTGTATAGAATGAAAGAATTGTTTGATTATCCTACTTTGTTTTGTGGACATTACTTGAAAAAGTGTTACCTCACATGTGTTATTGGTGCCACCACCTTCTCTTTTGTAGTTTTGTTTGTATAGGGTGCTGTCAACATCACTGCTTTTTAAGGGTAATGAGCACCCTGCAGTGCATAGCCCCATGTGGCAAAAGCCACATCCCACCCCCATCATTGTGCACACACACTAACCCCACCCACAGTAAAACACATACTTTCCATTTGCAAGATTCAAACCCATACCTAACTGTGTTATGTCAGTAGAAACAGACACATTAGCAGAGTGTGCTATATGCAGTAGTTGTGGCAATACTTTCTAATGCTGTACTTAGAGGGTGCTGACATCATCTGTGTGTAGGATGAGGGATGTGCACCCTGTAGTGTGTTCTCCCAGTTGGCAAAAGGCACTTATCCCTCCCAGCATAGTGCACACACATAAACCCCACTCATACTAACACACATACATTCCCTTTGCAGGATTCAAACCCCTACCTAACTATGTTATGACACGGGAGAAAGATGCATTAGCAGAGCGCGCTATGCAAATTATTGGATGACTTAAATACAGGTAATATAGTTATAGAGTCCTGACATCATCAGTGTTTCAAAAGGGGGATCTGCATCCTGTACTGTACTGTCACAGCTGCTAATAGGGGCATTTCCCACACACACATCGATGTGTTCGAGGTTTGCATATGTGGTGGATCCAGTACTCCAGTGTGATTTGTATATGGTTTGATTGCAACAATGAGGGATATACTCCCAGTGGTGAGCATTTGGTACTCATGTTTGTGATGATCAGGTCTAGTATATCTGCCCCTCTTGTGGGAAGGTTGGTTACCTGTTCCATAGCTGAAGAATGTCTGATCTATGTGAACCCTAGAGCTTGGGTATTGTGGCTTGTGTAATGTTCGCAGTCTATGTTTGGGTATCCGATGTCACCCAGTATGATGGTGTTTGCAGAGAAATCTATACTCTCCTGTGTCAGCATGAAGGCTGTGTGGGAGTCCTGAGTTTGAGAAGGTGCTGTAAGAGCTCCTCTGTGTCTCTTTCCATGTGGTCCAGGGAGGTACGTCTCAGGTTGTTTGCACCAGCATGGACAATGACTGCCTCATAGTTGTACCTGCTGTGGAGTGACCTGTGTGCCTGTGTTATGTGGCACATTCTATCACCCGACAGGTAGCTAAATGTGACCCTCACCTTGCTCTGTCTGGGGGGCGGCACGTCTGTCAACAGCTCATTTCAAGCAAGTTCACACCCCTCATAAATGATGTGGAAACCTTCAAAGGCCCCAGGCCTGTTGGAAATATGGACCAAACTGCAGATACCTGTATAAAGGCATTCTATGGACACATTCAGGAATGCATGGATCATGACACCACATATGAAAGCATGCCCCAATTCTCCAAAGGCAGATGTCCTGGGTGCCAGACACCAGCCATAAACACACTATACAATAGAAGGATGACGCCACCATGTTACAACAACCTCCCAAAATGTGAAGGCACCACAGATGGTTATTGGAAGACAACTACAGGCACCCATACAATTGTCTAAGGCCATCTTTGAGAGAAGATTCCACAAGCCACTGAGGATAATCACAAGGCTGTCTGTAGTTATGTTAGGAACCCGGGTGGTACTACCCAGGTATGCTCAGAGGTAATCCAAGATGTCACACAAATACAAAACACACAGACATTGCCATCATCCTAGTGGACAGGTTCACTGCTGCCTTCTCCCCCCCCACCACACCGAAAGGGCAAATATGTCTTGCGGCAGAGTGCCGCCCCCCCTGACATCACAGATGCTCAGGTAAGAGATGCCCTTCCCAAAGCAATAAACACTGCATCAATGGGACCAGACAGTGTCCCAGGATGTGTCCTACATGAACCACAAGAAGAGCTACACCCAGACATAAAACCACTGTTCAATCCCGGACTTACTACACGATATGTGGCCAGAGAGTGGCGTACAGCAATAGTTGTCCCTCTACATTCAGGTGGTGCCTTCACGGATCCTGGACACTATTCGCCCCATATGTCTGACTAGCTTTGTCTGCAAAGCTATGGCAAGGATCAACATGAACCTCACATATCTAGATATTGTGTACCTACAAACATGTCACCATACACAGTTTGGCTTTGTTGATGGCAGATACTGCCTCTCAAACCTGTTTGATTTCTTTGTAACAGTCACCAAGGCCACTGTCAAGGGGAAGGAGGTCTACACAGCCTACCTGGACCTTGCATAAGCCTTTGATACAATACCCCACTTGTGCATTATAGGGAAGCTCACCAGTGTACATATTAACCCCTATGTCACTATGGTTATTGCACACTGGCTCAAGGGCAGAACACACATGGCTAGACTTGCTGGAGCCATGTCAGCCTCCAACCTGGTACAAGTGGTGTCCCACAAGGCTCAGCCCTGGGAGCTGTCATGTTCATCATATATTTACCATAGGTACAGCCCAACATGGAAGTACTGTGGCTGAGCAAGTCGCAGGGGACTGCAAACCCTACTTGGTGGCATACAGCCTCTTCATAGACAATCTGTGCCTGACATATAAAGCCATGTCAAACCCTCACTTAATGGCCATGCTGCACCTCAGAATATCCAGATCCCATCAGCATACATGCTGGAACGACTTGAACCTCAGGAGTGATATGCATAGGACATGTTGGAGGGGCACATTCACAACTCTGGAGGCTCCCTTCATTCTTGAATATTATCCCAATAGAGGTTAGGCAGACTGACTCAGTGACTGTCTTCAAGAGTGATATTAATGACTGGATGTGACTTCGTAGGGTTACCCTGGGTATCACTTATGTGTCACTGTGAGACAGAGGCACAGTATACTAACCTTGGAAAAGGGCATAGCAAGACAGATTTACAATGCATGTTGAAAGCCACACACATTCTGCATAGGGGGATACATGCCCTGGGCAGACATCCCTGTATGAACCTATGGACCTATGTATCTTGTTCACCATTGGCCCTATGTGCTTTTACTCACCAATGCAATCTCAATACTATGGTAGCATGTGCAATGGTCAGTTGTCAGTCACTCTATGGTACAGTTGTGGAATATGTGTGTCATGTAGTACTGTCACAGCTGCCACATGTACACAGTCAACCCTATCCCCTGCCCATGGATGTACAACACATGTATGAGATGGAAACACATGGCCAAACTGTGGACTAAGCACTCTGAACCCAGTACTGGCATAACCTGTCTGGTGGCATGAAATACTACAGTGACAGCAATACCAATCTGATGTGGACCTACACGGACAGCAATACAAGCATGGAAACACACCAGGTCAGTTGTGGAGCCTAAGGATAGCATCCTGCATGACTGGCAGACATCTCTGCAGCTGGCACACAGGCATACATTAGGCCTGCACACAGCACTCATAACACATAGCACACAAATCCTGTGTGTCAAACAAGCACAGTCTGTACAGCTATACAACACTACTGCCGCAGTTGTGTTAGGTACCCTTATTGTCCAGTACAGTGAGAACATGCTCACCAGGCTGGACAATGTGTAGGTCACAGTGATATGCTCATGGAGCACTGTGGTCCACCACATAACACAAACATACAGGTCAGTCAGATGCATGGACACATATGACTCAGTCATTGTCCATGCCACCACAGCTGATGTGGGATGTCCCTCACTGGGATACATGATAGGGAACATGGAAGGGATCACTGAGCAAGTGACACAGGCTGGTAGACCCCTGACCTTTGTTGGCATCAGACCCTCACCAGGGATTCTGACATATTACTGAATGCTAATGAATTAGTGTAGCTACGACACCCTGGCTGAACGGTTCTTAGCATGCTGTCACTGCATTGCTGTGGAGTAACGTCTTACCACTCCCACAACAGGTGAAAACATGCAGCACCTGTACATCAGCAACATGTAGACTATATGCCCCAGACCAGGTGTGTATCCCTCATTACTAGGCTGATAGCATCTACATCTCACACTGTATATACACATCCCACATGCAGCACCTGCACAGAAGACCACAGTCATAATGTTACCCTGTGCAAATACCATGTATTCACATGTGTCAAGCATCACACATGGTAACTATTGAAGGTCACAGGTACATATGTGTATTTGGCACACACATACATCATGTGTGCATTGCCAAAACTGGTTTCATCAATGTCATGCATTATTGTGAGGGACAACCCGCACACATGGGCATTCTGTGTGGGCAAAACACACGTGGCATGTCTGTACTCAAAAGCCATACATAGTTGTGATATCATTTAGAAAGGGGTATGTGCATCCTGTAGTGTGTTTTCCCAGTTGCCAAAAGGGGAATTGCAGTCATACATACTTACCCCCCCACTGCACACACATTTGCTACTTGCTGGATCCAAACCCTATCTAACTATGGTATGACACTAGAGACAGACGCATCAGCACAGTGCGCTATTTGCCTTACTGGAAAACTTTCTTTCCCCTGATATACTTATAGGGTGCTGACATCATCAGAGTTTAGAGAGTGGAATGAGCATCCTGTGGTGTGTTTTCCCAGTTGCCAAAAGGGATGTCCTTTTATACACACTTACACCCCTTCACCACTTGCTGGATTCAAACTCCTACCTAGCTATGTTATAACACTAGAGACGGACGCATTAGCACAGCGCACTATTCGCATGACTGGGTGATTTCCTTTCCCCTGATATACTTATAGGGTGCTGACATCATCAGAGTTTAGAAAGTGGAATGAGCATCCTGTGGTGTGTTTTCCCAGTTGCCAAAAGGGATGTCCTTTTCATACACACTTACACTTGCTGGATTCAACCCCCTACCTAACTATGTTATGACACTAGAGACAGACGCATTAGCACAACGCACTATTCGCATTACTGGGTGATTTCTTTTCCCCTGATATACTTATAGAGTGCTGACATCATCAGAGTTTAGAAAGTGGAATGAGCATCCTGTGGTGTGTTTTCCCAGTTGCCAAAAGGGATGTCCTTTTCATACACACACTTACCCCCCTTCACACACACTTGCCGGATTCAAACCTCTACCTAACTATGTTATGATACTAGAGACGGACGCATTAGCGCAGCGCACTATTCGCATCACTGGGTGTTTTTTTTTCCCCTGATATACTTATAGGGTGCTGACATCATCAGAGTTTAGAAAGTGGAATGAGCATCCTGTGGTGTGTTTTCCCAGTTGCCAAAAGGGATGTCCTTTTCATACACACTTACACACACTTACCCCCCTTCACACACACTTGCCATTTGCTGGATTTAAACCCCTACCTAATTTTGTTATGACACTAGAGACGAACACATTAGCACAGCGCACTATTCGCATTACTGGGTGATTTCCTTTCCCCTGATATACTTATAGGGTGCTGACATCATCAGAGTTTAGAAAGTGGAATGAGCATCCTGTGGTGTGTTTTCCCAGTTGCCAAAAGGGATGTCCTTTTCATACACACCTACCCCCCTTCACACTTGCCACTTGCTGGATTCAAACCCCTACCTATGTTATGACACTAGAGACGGACACATTAGCACAAGGCTCTATTCGCATGACTGGGAGATTTCCTTTCCCCTGATATACTTATAGGGTGCTGACATCATCAGAGTTTAGAAAGTGGAATGAGCATCCTGTGGTGTGTTTTCCCAGTTGCCAAAAGGGATGTCCTTTTCATACACACTTACACTTACCCCCCTTCATACACACTTGCTGGATTTAAACCCCTACCTAACTATGTTATGACACTAGAGACGGACGCATTAGCACAGCGCACTATTCACATTAGTGGGAGGTTTCCTTTCCCCTGATATACTTATAGGGTGCTGACATCATCAGAGTTTAGAAAGTGGAATGAGCATCCTGTGGTGTGTTTTCCCAGTTGCCAAAAGGGATGCTCCTTTCATGCACACACACTTGCCAGATTCAAACCCCTACTTAACTATGTTATGACACTTGAGACGGATGCATTAGCAGAGCACGCTATTCGGATTACCGAGAGATTCTTTTTCTCCTGATATACTTATAGGGTGCTTACATGATCAGTGTCTAGAAAGGGGAATGAGCATCCTCTGGTGTGTTTTCACAGTTGCTAGGAGTAACATTTGGACCAAGTGTGTGAGCATGCCCAGTTCAGCCTTTCCATGGCATGTTGTGTGAAAGATGTCTCATTTATCTAAGTGTGTGAGCATGCCCAGTGTGGGCTTTCCATATGTTGAACTCTGCAGCCCATCACATTTGTGGATGAGTGTGACCTTCAACAAATACCTCCAGTTTATGGTTGTGTGTTCTGTGCCATGTTGTGTAGTTACTGTCCAAATGCTTTTTGTGTGAACACAACAGGGAGTATACTGTGCCTGCAGGTTTTGCATGGGATTCTTTGCACACAATTGTCAACATCCGTTCATACTGACCTAACACTGTAGTACTGTATAGTGTAGTGGTTCAGTACTTTCACCGTGGTGGTCAGTATCCTGGGCTTTAGTCCTATCACTGCTTTACATTTCCATAGTGTGCACAACAGCCTGGTTAGGGTCCAGTTGTGCACATCTGCACAAAGGCGGTGCCTCTACAGACCATGGTAATTACTGCCCCATAAGCTTAACAAGTCTAGTCTGCAAAGCTATGGAGAGGATCATAATTGAGCTCATAAACAAAGATATAGGGGACATGCAGACATTGTACCCATCCCATTTTGGCTTGGTCAAGGGCAGATCATGCCTTTTGTACTGGGTTGACATCTTCAAAATGGTCACTTAGGCCATTGTTGGGGAAAGGCAGTCCATACAGCCTACCTTGGCCTTGCAAACACTTTCAACACAATACCCCACTCAGGTATTGTGGAAAACCCTAACAACTGAAATGTAAACCCATATGTCACAAGATGGGTTGCAAACTGGCTTAAGGACAGGACCCACAGGGTTAGAGTTGCTGGCACTATGTTAGACTCCAGGCTGGTCACAGGTGGTGTCACACAGGGCTCAGTCCTTGGCCCCCTATTGTTTGTCATGTACTTCCCAGAAGTACAGGCCAACATGGGAGGACTTTGGCTGACAATGTTTGCAGATGACTGCACACTGGGAGCCATAGTGGACAGTGCATCAGACACGGATATACTTCAGAAGGGACTCACGGTAACTGATAGCTGGTGCCAGAGCCATGGCCTGAAGTCAAAGTGCACAACATGTGTAGACATACCCTTCAGGAAAGGCAAGGTAACCCCAAGCTACCATATAGGTGGCAATCCTCTAAGCACAGAGGAGGTTATCATGGACCTGGGGACCCAGGTTGACAGTCACCATTCTTCTGACACTCACATTGCTAAAGTGGCTAGACAGACCTTCTACATTGCCCACCTGATCAGGATGGGATTCACATCCAGATCTAGTGGGTCATTGTTCCCCTGTACTCTTCACTTATCAGACCGGTGATCAAGTAGACTGCCCTATTCTAGATGTATCTCACCCAGCATCTGCAGCAATTGGAGACACCCTGAATGTCCCCCACCTAAAGGATCAAGGAACCCCAACAGCTGTCATATGCTGCCAGATTGAAGACACTCCCACTCTATTCATACACATACCGTCTGCTTAGAGGTGACATGTGCCTGACATGCAAGGCCATGTCCAAACAGGGATTAATGGACATGCTCCACCTCAGAATCGGCAGATCCACCTTAACCACTAGTGCAAGTGACTTACACCTTAGCAGGGATGTACGTTGGACATGTTTGAGGGATGGAGTTATCACCCGGAGACTCCCTATGCTGTGGAATACAATCCCGGTCCATGTGAGGCAGAGCACCTTGCTGGCTGTGTTCAAGAGGTATCTTGACCTGTGGATGGAAGGTCATATGTTTCACCCGGGGATTGTCACTGTGTCACTGCTGGAGAGAGGCATGACAAAATAATGGGCACAGTACTGTTTCCGTATAAGGGGTGGTGTACACCAACAAACTCTGTGCTAGGCTTATACCTGCCTTAGGGAAGATAGCCTAGTATAAACCTATGTACTTATGAACCTATCTGACCATGTTGCATTATGTTCAGATGTGAACTACTTACAACAGCCTCATCCAACATCAGTAGTGTATTCCACAACATGGGTGTACATTGGCGAACACTACCGGTGTGCCCTAGGCCATTTCTAATGCTAGTCGGAGAGTGTGTTTGTCCGTCAACACATTGTAAGTGTAGTTTGCCATGACATATGTCTTGTTTAGTATACTGTGCCTCTGTCTACCTGTGACATAACATTGATACCCAGGGTAAACCTCCCATCTCCCATCCATTCATTAGGATTCCTGTTGAGGTTATGTTAAAACAATAAACCTGTTTTGAAAAAAAAAAGGATTCCTGTTGAGGGGAATCAACAAGTGTCTCTACATACAACCTGTACTGGTAGTGTACTCATGCGTGGGGGTGGCTTCTGTGTTATGGATAATGCAGTACAGCCTGTCCTATGTATGTCAGTGCTGGGGTTCAGGTCCCTCATGTGCATAGCTCCCTGCCATTCAGATTGTACAAGGTGCAGCATGTGCATTGATTCCAGCTTGGACATGGCTTTCTACATCAGGCACAGCTTGCATCTGGGTGGACAGCATGGCAGTGTGTGGAGCTGCACTCTGTTTAATCAGGTGACACATTACATGTGTTCCAGCTCTTTCATACTCCTGGTGAGGTACTGTTGTGGACTTTACAGGTGCTGGATGTGTCTGCATGAGGTAAAGCCCACAGGGGCTGTTGTGGTCATTTCTAATGCTGATGAAAGATAACTGCAGAACCAGGATGACCTCCCCTTAGCTACATGTCAGAAAGCATGGACCATGCAATCACAAATAAAAACAGGACCCTCTCCACAAAGGGGAAGTGGCCTGTCTGGTGGACCCCAGCCATAAACAAACTGTATGACAGATGAGGGTTACTAATGCAAGACAGAGCTACATCTCCAGAAGGGAAGACAGCTGTGATCAGCACTAGTAGAAAGCTACATTATCTCATAAAGACATGCAAGGTCAACTTGGGGACATAAATCACCAAAGACAATGAAGGTAACCACACTGCTTTCTTCAGTTATGTCAGACACCTGGTTGGGAACCCTCAGATATGCTCAGAGTTGGTACACAACAGCATATATTCCAGTGACCTGACAGATATTGGCAACATTCCGGTGGACAGCTTCAGTGTGATTTACCCCCTCCCTCACCCCCAAAAGAAGATAGTTATCACTGCTGTATGTAACCTCACTGTCATCTTGGATGTCCATGTGAGAGCCGCACTCAACAAAGACAAGTACACAGCATCAATGGGACCTGCTGGTATCCCCGGTTGCATGCTATGTGAACTCCAGAAGGAGCTGGACCCGTATATACAACTGCTATCTAACCTTAGTCTTGCTACAGGATATGTACCTGAACACTGGCATACAGCAACAGTGGTCCCACTCCACAAAGGAGATGCCTACACAGACCATGGCAACTACCACCACACAAGCTTAACCAGCCTTGTCTGCAAAGCTATGGGAAGAGTCATTATGGAGCTCTTACACAGACACATTGCTGACCCACGGACCCTTGTTCCCACCCAGTTCAGCTTTCTACAGGGCAGATCCTGCCTTTTGCACCTAGTTGACTACTATGAAACTGTCAGTAGGGCCATCGATGAGGGCTACACAGTCCACACAGCCTACCTGCACTTGGCTAAGGCCTGTGACACAATACCCCACTCAGGCATCATAGCCAAGCTCAACAGCTGACATATAACAGCATATGTCACAGGATAGGTTGCAAAATGGCTAAGAAACAGAACCCATAAAGTCAACATTGCAGGTGCCTTGTCAGATTCGAAGCCAGTCACAGGTGGTGTCCCACAAGGATGTGTCCTGGGACCCCTCTTAATTGGTATTTACCTTTCAGATGTGAAAGCAAACATAGTGGGGTTGTGGCTGACAAGGTTTGCAGATGACTGCAACCTAGGCACCATAGTGCATACATCAGCCGGCACACACATCCTACAGACTGCCGTCACAAAGGCGGATAGCTGGTGCCAGACGCATGGCCTGAAACTGATTGCAACTGATGTGTATTCATCCCCTTTGGGAGGAACAAAGTACCCACAGATCAATACATAGACAGCAACCCACTGAGCACAGAAAACAAATCAGACACCTGGGGACACATGTAGATAGTGACATCTCTTTTGACACCCCTGTTACCAAAGTGGTTAGGAAGACTTTCTATCTTGCCCACCTTATCATGGAGGGTTTTCCATCAAGATCATAGGAGGTCATTGTTCCACTATCCTTCTCCCTTATCAGGCCCATGATTGAATACAAAGCCCCATATGGTATGTACCTCACCCAGCAGTTGCAACAGCTGGAGAGACCCCAATAGTACCTACCATGAAGATCAGGGTTCTTCAACACATGTCATATGCTTCCAGAATAGAGGAAATCCAGCTTTATTCAGTGTCATACCGCATACTTACAGGTGACCTATGCCTGACATACAGGACCATGTCCAATCAGGATTTGGTGGACATGCTCCACTGCAAGCAATCCAAATCCACCAGAGCCATGAGAGCTGAGGATTTGAACCTCAGCACATACATGTATAGGACATGCTGGAGGGACAGAGTCATAACTCAGAGGCATCTCACACTCTAGCAGAGTATCCCAGTTCATGTTTGACAGAGTCCCTCACTGACTCTCTTCAGGAGACATCTGGACAACTGCATATGAGACAGAGGCACAGACTAGACAGAGGCACAGTCATGTTATTCAATTACGTAAGGAGTCATAATGTGTCACTACTACGTCAGAGGCACAATATTCGAATCTATTCTGTACACTTATTACCACTATAAGGGGTGGCAATAGCCACATCACTATGGCTAGGATTACACATGCACTAGGGCAGATAGCCTAGTAGTAAACTATGACACTATGAAACACTGGTGTATGTGTAGGTATTGTCAGTCAAGCACTATGATGTGGTTTGGGGGGCTTGATATCTCCCTGTATTCCAACATTGTTTTGTCTATTCCTTCTAGCATGTCTAGGGATCAGTTGCTAGTGTCCTCTCCTGCTCAGCTGGTGAACCTGGGAATATTGAGGCAATGTTACACTTGCCTCATGTACACTGACAACCCTCTCCTTCTCCCATAAAACACACATACATGTGAGAGATGCAACTATATAGCCAAAGTGGAGGCTGAGCTCTCTCAACATAGGACTAGCAAGACCAGGGAGAAGGTGAAGGTAACCACACACATCACAAATCCAGTCTCACATGGCACTATCACAACGTAAGATCATACACATAGACACACAGAGACATACTCGGAGGCTCTCATCAGAATTCTACCAAACCGGCAGTGGCTACCACAGCAGACACTCACACAACTGCCTCCACAGGGCACAGCACATGCTACACATTGACCACAGAGTCGGTGTGCCAAACAGTCACAGCCCTTTAGGCCGAACACACTGCCAGACACACTTGTCATAGGTGACTCCATAGTCAGACACACTGACGTCCCGCTCACCAGATCGAGTACGGAGGAGGTCACAGTACGCTGCCTATCGGGCACTGGAATCCACCACATAATGCAAGCACTCAGGTCACTCAACTGCAAGTACAAGTCTGACCCAGTCATTATCCATGCTGGTGTGAACGACCTGAGATGTACCTCCCTGGACTACATGGTAAGAGACATAGAGGAACCCTCTGATTATGTAGGCCAGGCAGGTATGACCCTGACCTTGAGCAGTATCATACCTTCACCAAGTATGATGCCACATAAACAGAGACAAGATGATCAGCTGTAATAATTTGCTTAAACTATGGTGTCATTCAAAGGGGGTCCAATGTCTGTCTGCCTGGGATGACATGCTGGACAGGCCACGCTGATTTGCAAGGGATTGCTTGCACCTGTCACCCCTGGGCTTCCGGATTTCGGCTGATGCTCTTGCCACCCCCATTGTGCCTTTTTTATGCAAGATTCAGATTCTACACCTACCACCCTAGAACACAGTAAAGGAAGGACACTAAGGGTAATGCTGCTCAATGCCAGAGGTCTCAACCTCAAGCTGCACACACTCTATGCCCTTCTCAGTATGTAGCACAATGATGTCTGTGCTGTGCCTGAAACCTGGTTCACAGCTTCTGACAGCACCCCGGCACTATCGGGTGTTCCTCATATCATGCGTTCCGGTACCAGAATCCGGACAACACCAAGAAAGGAGGGTGGGTGTCCATATTCATCAAGGACACCCTCACCTCATGGTTGGTGGCAACACACGATGCATCGGAGACCATCCAGGTGCCAGTGACCGTAGGCAAGACTGCTCTGCAGTTTGTAGCATGTTACATGCCACCCTCTCAAACTCAGGTAACTCACACAGCTGTCCTGCAAACACTGAAGGGGATAAATGTATCTCCAAACACCATCCTACTGGGTGATTCCAACTATCCACATATAGACTGGGATCACTAATCAAGCCACAACACTCTAACACAAAGGTTCCAAGAGTTCATACACTCAAATGCCATGGAACAACTGGTCCCAATCCCCACAAGTGGAGGCAACATACTAGAACTCATCACGAACATGGGGTCACACTGTTCAACACCAGAAGTATACCCATCATTGGTGAGATCAGATCATGGACTAATCTCAGTGGGAGTCCACATCCCACCCACACCCCAGATAGAAAAACAAACAGTGACGACCTTCTCAAATGCCGACTTCACATTTCTAAGGACTGGTGTGGTCTCTTTCAAGGCCCCCAGCCAGCAGACACCATTACCCATGCCACTGTATCACTTACACATGCCTTCTACCAGCACCTCCAGGACTGCATGGATCAGGCAATCCCAAACAAAACAAAGACTCTTTGTACCACAGGCAAGCATCCAGTCTGGTGGACCCTAGCCATAAACAAGCTCTACAACACAAGGAAGGAGCTACTACAAGATAGAGCGTAATCCGTAGAAGGGAGGACACCCCTGCTCATTGTGAGTACAACACTGGGTTCCCCCATACAATCATCCGAGGCGAGTTTTGAGAGTAAACCCACTCAGGACTCAAGGGACAATCATGAGGCCTTTTTTACCTATGTTTGAAACCTGGGAGGGAACTCCCAGATATGCTCAGAATTAGTTCGGAATGATGTAAATATCACTGAACCTACAGACATTGCCAACATACTGGCTGACAGGTCCAGTGCAGATTTCTCCACCCCCCCCCAACTGGAGGGGTATCTACACCAGAGGATTGTAGCCCCCCAAACATCTCCAATGCTGGGGTGGGAACTGCTCTATCCAAGGCGGAAAACACTTTATCCATGGGACCAGATGGTGTCCCCAGTTGTGTGCTCCATGAACTCAATGAGTAATTACACCCGCAGTTAGGGCAGCTGTTTAATCTTAGCCTCACCTCAGGATATGTGCCCAAGGAGTGGCATACGGCAATGGTGGACCCACTTCACAAAGGAGGTGCCTCCACCAACCCCGGAAACTACCATCCCATCAGCTTGACAAGCCTGTTCTGCTAAGCTATGGAGAGGATCATAATGGGAATTATAAATGAAGACATAGGGGACTTGCAGACGTTGGATCCAATCCAGTTTGGCTTTGTCAAGGGCAGATCATGCCTTTTAAACTTGGTTGACTTTTCAGGACAGTCACCCAGGCCATTGACGTGGGCAAGGCAGTCCACACAGCCTACCTTGACCTGGCAAAGGCTTTCGACACAATACCCCACTCAGGTATCATTGAAAACATCACCAGCTTAATTGTGAACCCATACATCACAGCATGGGTTGCAAACTGGCTAAGTGACGGAACACACAGGGTCAAAGTTGCTGGTGCCATGTCACACTCCAGAGCTGTCACACGTGGTGTCCCACAGGGCTCAGTCCTGGGCCCACATTTGTTCAGCATCTACTTTTCAGACGTACAAGCAAACACAGGAGGATTATGGCTGACAAAGTTTGAAGATGACTGCAAACTGGGAAGCATAATTGGAAACCCATCTGACACAGACATCCTTCAGAAGGGTCTCATAGACACAGATAACTGGTGCCAGAGCCATGGCCTTACGTTAAACACTAAACAATGCATAGTCATACCCTTCGGGAACAACAGGGTTACCCCTAGTTCCCATCTAGGTGGCAATCCTCTAAGCACAGAAGAGGTTATCAGGGTCCTGGGCACCCAGGTTGACAGTAATATTTCGTTTGACACTCACATTGCCAGAGTAGGCCTGGGGCAGTTCCTGCTATTAGGACAGAGGTGTGACCTGGTAGTGTCAGGGTGCTGCTGTGGGCTTTGACCCTGTTTTCTATTACAGCACTGATATCTACATTCTCTATACTGTGTGCATTTACACTGCACGCATTTATACTTCTGGCATTGGGTAGCATTACATCTAGGTTACTATCGCTTGTGGTACCTATGAGGGAGGTTTGTGTTTTTTGTGGTTTATGATTGGTGTGGGTGGATGTTAGTCGGGTCCTCAGGTGTGCATATGGTACATGGTATTACATTACTTAACACATGGCATTCATGCCTCAGGTGGTGCTGCAGGGCTGCCTCTGTTGGATGCACATACTACACTCCCTGTACATGTTTGGAAGCAGGTTGTGTCATGTTAGGCATCCCTGTTACTATATGAGTGAGTCAGAGCGGGTATCAGTCCCAGTGTTCCTACTGACCAAGTGTATGTGCTATGCGTTGCCTCTTTGCCAAGGCCAGGGCATACTGGGCACGCCTCCTTCTGCCTACTGGGACAAGGTCAGGTTGTTCCTCCTCCGAGTCACCCTCTGCCTGTGGTGGCCTTGGCAATGGTGGGGGGATGTTAGGCCCAGCCCTGTGCTGGTCCTGCTGCAGCTGTTTCTGCAGGATCATATTGTGTAGCATAGCACATATCATGACCATTTGGGTACATGTAGTTGGTGTGTACTGCAAGGCTCCACCAGATGTGTCCAGACACCGGAACCGTGACTTGAGCAGCCCAAACACACGCTCTATGACATTACGTGTTTGTGCGTGTGCCTCATTATGGCGTTCCTGTTCAGGTGTGTGTGCATTTCTGATGGGTGTCATCAGCCACGGCTCAAGTGCATAACCTGCATCCCCCACTAGGTGTCCGTGTGGGAAGTCCCCACTGGCAAATGATTGGTACAGCTGCGTCAGATGCCAGATGTGGGAATCGTGGTAGCTCCCAGGGCAGCCAGCACACACATTCATTATTATGCCCTGGGCATCACACACGACCTGGCAGTTGATGGAGGGGTATCCCTTGCGGTTAATGTAGACTCTACCCGCTCACCAGCTGGTGCTTTGATGCATCGTGCGTGCAGTCTATTGCACCCAGCACCTCAGGGTATCCCGCTATTTGCTGGAAGAGACGCATATTGCTGGCCACAACCTCACGGTCATTAGGGACATATATATGATCACCGACATGTGCTGACATGGCATCCAGGAACTGGTGCAGTACCCTGGAGGCTGATGCCTGTGATATCCCCATCATATCACCAGTTGGTCTCTGGAAGGTACCTGTTGCTAGTATTCTTAGGCCAACACATACCTTGGTTTCCACTGGGATGGGTTCCCCTCTGTTGGTTCTGTGTGTGAGATGTGGCCTGCACAGCTCAACAATCTGCTGCAGAAGGTCTCTGTCCACTCTGTAGCACTCTACTATCTCCAGCTCATGTAACCCATGGTAGGTGACCCTGGGCCTGTATACTCTTCTCCTTCTCCTCACTCTGGGTTGTCTGTCGGCATCTGCATTGACACCACCCTCAGCAATTCGCCTTTGCCTGATTATAACAGCTATGGCAGCCCCTAGCATTTCTGCTCTGAGTTCAGCTTTTTCAGTTTTCAATTCTGATAGCTTACTTTCTTGCAGTATCTCTTGTGAGAAACACCCTGCACTGCTCTTTGGAGTGTTTTAAGTGCTGGGTTGGGCTTCTAGTCTGCCTGCATAATTGCCTGCTTCCAATTGTTTCAAACAATTAACTGCAGCAGTATCCTCTGGCAGTTTCCATGTAATTTAGTTGTTTCCTGTTTCCTCTCTGTTTCCTGAGGGGGAGCAATGTGCACACCAGCTTAAACACGCTCACAGTCACTTAAACGCGCGCACACATCCCTACACGGTGTTACACGCGTGCACACATCCTTACACGGTATGAACTAGGCTGATTCATGTTAAAACGCGCGCACACTGCCTTAAACACGTGCACGCTCGCGCAAACCGTTGTAAACGGTTTGCAACACGCTCCCATATGTTGAGCCTGCCTTACACGCGCACATGCGCGCATGCACGTATATCAAGAAACTTTGAGTGTAGGGATAGCGTAAGCCTTCAGTTTCTTGATTTTCCTAGTGTTCTGTTGGGACACACCTCCCTCCCTGAAGTCTGTCTGTCATCTTTCACCTTACATTGCCCTCCAATCTGGTACATTTGAATCTATCCTTCCCCCCCGTGATGTCACCTACCTCTTACTCTGTTCCTCCCCCTTCTCTAACTCTTACACTACTCAGAAAGTGCTCATTACCTATGTGGCAGTGTGATTCAGTATTGTAACCCTCATTTACATAGGATTGCCTAGTAATGACTAGTTACATGTCTTACACGGAGCTTCCCCCCCTTGACAACCACTAAATGGAGGCCATATTGTTTTTGGTCTGCAAGTCCCTCCATTGACATTACATGTGATACATAAATCCCACAATTGTGGGCTTATAAGCTTCGGTTTTCAGTTTTAGGTAGCGCACCCGTTGCCTTGGTGTGCGCTGCAGTTAAACCTCAAAATCCCGTGGAAAAAAAAAAAGTTATATTACACATTTTTGCAACACTTTTTCATGCCAATGGCCACATATTTGGCCATTGGCATGCTTAATGACACAAATGCACCCTTTATTTGGAGCTGACATAGCTCCGTTTTTAATTTTGCAGAAATGTACTCAGTTGTCAGCTGAGTACATTTCTGCAGCTAACACGTCCGTTACACGGACTGGTTTCTGCTTTGTGGATCGCTCAGATACCTCATTTGCATATCTTTCAGCTGCAAATGAGGTATTGAGCATTTCCACGCCCAGTCCGTGTAAGAGATGTGTTAGCTGTCTCTTACACGGAGATTTGGGCTGTTCCTGAATCGGGAGGCTTACACGGAGGCTTACACTACTCTTGAACTCCGTGTAAGCCTTCCTGAATCCGGCCCATTGTCTTGTATTCTTTTCCTTTAGTTTTAAATCATAGAATATTTACTGCATGCCCACATGTGTTTATGATTTTGCATAAAATACGTTACACTGACTGAATCCCATTGACTATGCAAACAGTTGCTGGATGCTTGAAGAGAGACTTTTGCATATACCATTAATTATTTCACAGTAAAGTCATAAAGAACAAGAAATGTTTCAAACAAACAGGTCTGCCTAACTTCTCCCAGAAGGCTAATATGGTTTGGAAATATGTTACTGAACAGAAACTGGTCTCACATAAATGAATGCATGCACTGTGTGCAACATCCAGATGACTGTCATGCTTGCCACAACAACACCTACAAGCTGTCACTACATCAAAGGTACTGGAAGCATTGCAGTGACTAGGCCTGTTTCTGACAATAACGTTTTGACACTAAACTAATTGTTGCTTAATGCTAAAGTGAGAAAAATGATATTCTTAGCAAGTTTCTGTGAATGTGTGCAATGTTAATTAACTATTGTTTATGAACTGTCCTCCCCTCAACCACAAAAACCACACCAGAAATTGCGATACTATCAATGTTTATTGAAAAAAGCATGAATAATAAATCAATAAATTGGCAAAGAATACATGTAGAAAAGCACCAGGAAGAACAAACTAACCAGAATCCAACAGATGCATATAAACTGCTCACCTGCAATGTTCCACACTGTAGGCAGGTTTACACTGCTCATCTACAACACTCGTCATACTAAATTTAGGCAACATAACCTTCAACCCGTCACTCTTGCATCATAATAATTCAGGACAGTGTACCCCTACTGCTCACTCTAACTTCCTCTTTCAGACCCAGGAAAGGGAATGGAAAAAACGGTAGCCTCTAAGACAAAGGACTATTCCCCAACCATCCTCCGTTTTCTTTCCTTCTTCCACCCAGCCTGACTACCAGCCAAATAGATTTACTAACAAAATTCTTACTCAAAACAGGCATGTGGACATTTAAAAATCAAGGCCCATATCACTTAAGTGCATCCCTATCACTCGAATCCCAATATTCAAGAACCATAATGCCCAGTGAAGTCACACTTTCTACTCTGTGATTAATAAAGTTCCAAACTGCCTTGATAGGAGCTACCTTAACCATTCTCCTCCAATATAACTTCTGTATAATTGCAGACAGTGCTACTACAACTCCAGGAAACTTTTGTTTCAACAATAATGAATCCTTAATAATCCAGGACAATAGTTTGCATATAGGAATGACTCCCAAATCATTTCCCACACCAAATGCACAATAGTGATATTCAACACAGAAAAACCTCAAACACAACTCTTCCATTGCAAGCAGTGGCTCAGACCAATGCATTTCCCTGATATCATTCTCACAAATTTCCCACTGTATGATGTCATGTCCTAGAAAATGACATACCACTCAGCGTCACTGCAGCTTTCTTCGCTGTCCAAAAACACTGGCAATCTGGAAAAAGAAAAAAAAAAGATATATTAGTAAACATCTCACACACTAATTTATCAACTTATCTTGTATAAACTCTATAGCACTATAAGCAGTAGATACCCATCTCCGTCATTGCTTAATAACATTAGTATACCCACCTTCATATGCTAGATCTGAAACTCTACCAACCTCAAAACAATCTGATCAATATTAATTATAAGCAATCCCTTGGCTGCTCAAAGCCTTCTTCAGCACTAACTCAAACTGCTGTACTGACACTGATACTCCAGATACACGATGAAAACAAATTCTGATCTCTCCATCCAGCCTATGCCACACCATACACAAATAGACAAAATACAACAATTTCTCATTGCAGTGAGATAAAACTACCTGCTGACATCTACCTGCTTGATCCATTTTAGAATGGCATAGCCAAATTAAAACTGAATCCTCAAACATTTACACATCAGCCCACCTCATGTGACCTACTATCTCACACACTCTAAATGCTCCTGCATAAAGAAAACCTGACAATGCTGCCCATAACATGTAATTCTCCAGTAAATTAGCTATCTTGTACAAATCTTTCAGTAACTTCCTTAAAACTTGCTTACTTATCAGCAAGCACTTATCCGTAGCTAACCCCATCAGCCTCTCCCAGTCCTTGACCATCCTCACAACCAACCAACAATTGCTTCATTCCGTCAGTCTTACCTGAAAACCTGGCGGCTGCAGTCAAAGGCACTAGGTGCACCCTAATTATTCTCACAAACTCCCCAAACTGCCATCTGTGAACCAGGTACCTAACCAGCAGTCTCAATAATCAGCATCAATCCTGCATCCGTATTTGACCAACAAAAGCTGGAAGAGCTTTCAATGTTGCACCATATGCCCTCCATGTAAACAAAGCCTGCAAACCTCTTTTTGTTTCATAGCTGTCTGTGATTCCACCTCAAACATGATAGCCTGAAACCCATGGAACTTAAACAAAGATAAACTGTCAGCCACTACAGTAAGTTTTCTTGGTATGTGCTTAGCAGACAATAGAAAATTAAAACTAAAACACAGAAAGACCATTTTCCTCAGTAAAATCTGAATAGCCACTGGCCTAGACAGCATTCTAGACAACATTTGCACTATCACCTCATTATCAGAATTAAAAACATTTTGTTTGCAAAGAACACCTTCCAAACTACTGTTGCAGCCCCAATAGGCATTAACTCTAAAAAAGTAACATCCCTCTTAACTCTCTTTGGCCACTCCTTAGACCACTATCCCTGAATGTGTGCTCCCATTCCAAACCCACCAGTGGCATCTGTGTACAACTGCAAATTATCAGGTAAACCCAGTCAACATGTTGCATCTCCACACAATTAAAGAATTCTAGGAACACTTTCTAAATGCACAAGTTCTCAGTGACCATTCTAGTGATTATTACTCTGTGGTGCACTAGGATCTGTGGTCCTAAATACAATGTTCAGCATGCCCAAAAGCTCCATCATATTCTTAGCCTTGACTTTTGGCATGCATAACCAGTCTTCAATCTTCCCCCTCAGCTTTTCCAGTTTATTTAGTGGCAAATGGAACAGATCCTTTTCAGCATCTATCACCATATCCAAAATGGTAGTAACCTTATCTAGCCTTCCTGCTTATTCTTAGTCAATCGTATGCTTAGTTCCCTATAGAAATGCAAAATGTGCCCAACACTGCAGACACACCTTGTTCTCCTTCTCCCACCTGAAGAAAATCATGTAGGTAATGGACTTCTTTCTCATCTCATTTTCTTGGTCCAAAAATTCCACAGGAAACTGCACTGCTGTCCATTGATAAAGCTCAGTCAAAATGATACTTACACAGTAAGTCATCCCTAACTAACACCAATACTTTCTCTGAATTTACAGCAGCTGAAAGGCTGCCTCAGTGTCTAGCTTTACCAATCAGAGGTCAACAAGTCCCTGATTGCCCCTGTCCCTTTACCCAGTGAGGTATATTGAACCTTCACTGCTCTCCAATCTGTATAATCATTAACTGAACCAGGTGCTGGAAATGTCAGATGGTGAATTGGATGGAAATCTCCTGTTTCTCCTATTGCACCAAGTCCAATGAAAATATCCTAAAGGAGTTAAATGGTGGCACTGAAAACAGCCCCAATATCCAGCCTATATGAATTTCTTTGCCAAGGAAACCTGCATTAATTGCTCCCACCTCTTCACTAACTATAGATTCTGACATGCCTTCTCCAAACTCCCCACTCCCAAATGAATTGAAAATCCTTCTGTAAACCAAGGGCCTGATCCAGATAGGTCTGCAGTTAAGGCTGAAGCACAATTGCATTAAAGAAGTCCAAGCAAATCGTATTCAGATGCAGAGTTGAAGCCATCTTATCTGGTGTCTGGTGCCACTCCCTGATCTGGAGCCCCTCAACCCTAAGCTGTGAAGCAAAATAAATAAAGCTCCCTTGTCTGATCAGGCAGTGCTCCCTTCAGCAACTAGTAATGTCAGTGACATGAGGAGCAAAAGAAAAAGGGAAAAAAAGCCCCCTTCTCCAATTTGGTACTCCTCCCTGGAGTTCCCTCCTCACATCAATGTGATGATGAAGGGAGCAAGGAAAAAAAGCCACTCACAGTTGGTATTCATGATCACACCTCCTAACACCTTACTCCCAGAGCAGCTGCCCCCTTCATTCCGCCCTAGATATGCTTCTGCTCATATGAATCCCATCCTGTGTTTAGCAGACCAGGTCCCTATCATAAAAAAAAACAATTTCTACAAAACAACAGACCTAAAGATGAAGCTGTCCTAGCCACCATGTCATTAATAAAATGCCTCTCTGTCTCAATAGCTGATCACCTTACTGTTCCATTCCTAAATAAGTGAGCAACAATAGGTGACCAAATAGCACAAGTCCCAAGGCAGCTCTGCTGAATTAATGATAAATCATGCATAATCTAAGAAAATAACCTAAGTTTAGGAATAACACTTAAGTCATTTCCCCTATGTGAATTAGAATTACATCTGGTATCAAATCTTTTCCCACAGCCTCATTCACAACAATAGCTGCCCCCATCACATTCCTGTGTAACCATATCATGAGACATTCTACTGCCCAAGATCCAAGCCCAGGAATAGCCCACCTGTCTTAATGGCAGCTTACTTAGCTTTCTAGAATATGTATGAATAGCCTAAGATGAGCGACCAGTCTGCTCTGTACAAAACAAAGCAAAAACATGAATAAATAAATAACCAGAATAAATTATCACACACAGCACTGGTGAAACTATCTTATATAATGCGAGAAAGTGTCTGAAAACCTCTTACCCTACCTTCCATTCTCTTCAATATACTTGCCCTCAAATGCTAGTGCAGGAACTTTTCCAGTACAAAATGAATGTCTGTCACCCACAATTTCTTCTTTAAATCTACATCAGTTTGTCTTACAGATAGCTGCATACCATTCACATGAAGAAAAACCACTGCATGTTTGTCAGATCTAATCAATCTCAGCCAAGACAGCCCCCACCCAACTGGATGCAACAACTCTTTTGTACTACTTGACAACACTACATAATGTCCTTCATCTAACTGATCTGGCTTTGAAAATATAATTCAAATCAAAACAGGCTCCTTAGTTAGACACACACATCAGCCCATATTCATAGTATCATATGATCAAATTAGGTTACTAGTCTAATGGCCCTAGAGCCTTTTTCAGCCTAGTCGTTCATGTCCCAGTTTTCCCCAATTATCAATGTTCATGGTCTAGAGCAGCTTTGGTATATACCTGTGAGTTATGGCATCTACAAACTACCCCTGTCCATGAGGGCCATATGTGTCAAGCCAGGGGTGAATTTGTTATTTCACTTTCATTGGTCCAAATTGCATTTGAATAGGCTTAGAGAAGCTCTCTGTTTCACATGAATGGGGAGTCTGTTCCAGAGAAGAGGTAATCTCTGAGACATAGACCTATCCCTCCAAAATGTTTTGTTTGTGTCACAGACAAGGTTTAGGTCATTAGATTGGGTAAATTGTTGTGCTGTTTTTATTTATTTATTTATTTATTTTGAGAATGTGTAGCACATCCATCAAGGCTGAATTGGAGAATGCCTTGCAGGTTAGGCACAGAGAGCCTCTCAGTAGTCTGTATGACACTGAGTACAGGGACAGGGCTTTGAGGTGGTCCACATTGGGCATATTATTTACACCCTGTATTGTTTTAGTGAGGAACCTCTTCGGCCTCTCTAGTTTTTGCAAATGCCTGGTCAGGTACATGCTGATTGGAGCATTGTACTGGATTATTTGTCTAATGAAAGCTGAGTATAGTGGGATTATGATCTCCTTAGATCTGTACGTCATGCTATTACTTATAAATTGCACCACATAGAAGGATTTTCTCACTGCCGTGGACACATGGTAGTCAAAGTTCAGGTTACTGTCAACCTGAGTTCCCAAGTCCATTTTCACTGGATCTACTTTTAAGGAATAATGTAATTTGCAGGGGTAGTCTTTTTACCAAAGGGTACAATTATGCATCGTTTTGCGTTGCATTTTTAGGCCATGGTTCTGGCGCCAATTATTTGTCTGTGTGAGACCTTCCTGTAGGCTATCTGCATCTTTGGGGGTGTTCAGTGATTGCATCCAGCTTGCAGTCGTCAGCAAATTTGGTCAGACAAAGGCCCTCTAAATTTGACTTGACTTCAGAGAAGTATAATCCAAACAGGAGAGGTGTTATTACTAAGCCCTGTGGGACGCCAATAGTAACAGGCCTCTTGGTATAGGTGGATTGCCCCACCCTAACTTCATCTGTCCTAGCTGTGAGACATTTGACAATCCATAGGGATTTATGCTTAAATTTGTTAGTTTATGTATAATACCCGAGTGTGGTATCGTGTTTAATGCCTTTGCCAGGTCAAGGTAGGCAATATGTACCATTTTGCCCTCATCCATGACTCTAGAGAGCATATCAAAGAAGCCCACCAGATTTAGTAGGTATGACCTGCCCTTGATGAAATTGAACTAGGATGTGTCTAGTTCTTGAAGATTTCCTATGTCTTTGCTTATCAGGTCCACAATAATTCTTTCCATAGTCTTGCATATAAGACCAGTCAAACTTATGGGTCTGTAGTTTCCTGGGTCTGTTGATGGTCAGCCTTTACGTAGAGAGATGACAGTTGCTGACCTCCATTCCCTAGTGATGAAGCTTGTCTGCAGGCTGTAGTTGAATAGAGATTCTAGTGGGCCTGACAGGTAATTAGGAGGCATTCTTGGATATTATCAGGACCCATTGATGAAGTGTTTTTAGCTCTGGAGAGTGCAATGAGGACCTGTTCTTTAGTGATGGTTGGGGGATAAACGGTAAAGGGTATTTCTTGGGGTGGGGGATTTGATGTAATAGGGGGTGAAATTAGAGCTTAATTTATTGGTCAGCAAATTTGCTATATCCCCCAGTTCAGTATAGGAAGTTCCATTAACTATTAGTTCAGCACACTGTTGAGTGCTCCCTTTAAGGTTGTGTACATAACTGAAAAATGCTTTATAGTTATCAATAGCCTGGGGGCTATTTTTGCCTCAAAGCTGGCTTAGGCGGACTTGATTAGTCTCCTGGGCTGCTTGTACAGACTAATGGGAGAGCTTTGTTTTTTGGTTTTTTTTTTGTTTTTTTATCTTTTGGGCATAGGTCTTCCTATTTTTGGACAGGAGTTCCTTTCTTTTGTTGTAAAACATATTTATATTGGGGATCATCGAAGTGGGGGCTTGTTCCTGGAGTTTTTCCTATGTTTATTCTGGTCTGAAATTGATGTTTTTAGGCAGTTATTTACAAGCTTGTACATGATTTCCATAAACACATTTGCATAGGTCACCATGTTCTCTGAATCCTGGGTGATGAAGGGGCTTGGAATTTAGCTATGCCTTCACTTAATAGGAGATAATTAGCCTTAAAAAGTTCTTAAAAGTTCTGGAGTTTTCTGGGAGTTCAGTCTTTATATTTATTTCAAGGGTTACTGCTTTGTGATCTGATCTGATCTGATCAGTGAGGACATTACACAAGGGCATGCAACATTCTTTCATATTTGTAAGTACCAGATCCAGGATAATTGCATCCATGGTAGGTGTACAGACTATCTGTTTCAGGCTGTTTGCATTAACAAACTCCATGAATCTTCAAGCCTGTATGTTAGTGGTTGTGTATGTATCTCAGTTTATGGTGGGATAGCTGAAACCATCCATGAATATGGTGTTGAACTGAATTGTGAGTGACTCTAGTACATGCAAGTATGTGGTATGGTCATCCTGAGTCATAGACAGGGACTTATAGCCAGCAAGAATATGGTATTGGCCTTCACCTATGGTTAGTTTGACATGGTTAGCTAAAGAATGTCAAATTGTTTGACCAATATTTAGGTGTGCTTACTTTTTATGTAGATTGGTACACCTCCACCACTTGTCCCTTCTTGTGTAGCAGCTGGTCTAAATGTGTGGAAGACATTATAGCCTTGTACTGCTGGGGTGCCTTCTGTGGCTTTGAACTATGTCTTAATAACTGCATAAATGTCAACATTCTCTAGTGTGAGGAAAGCTTCAAGGGAGTGGAGATTCTTGTTGAAACTCCTAGTATTGAGCCGTAACATCTTTCGTTTGTCTTGTGAAAAATGTATTATGTTAGATGATTTACCAGCTTGGCATTGCCTAAAAAAGGCATTGCAGGGGTGGATAATGTTTTGGCCAATATCCAAAAGCCTTGTTGGAACAAGTGCACACCATCTCTGTTAAAAAAGCATGGTCTGTCGACCATGTCCTCCCAAGCTAACAAATATTGGACCCCCTTAGAATGACACCAGTAGTTAAGCAAATTGTTAAAGTCAATCATCTTCTGTTTATATTGTGGTATCATCCTTGGAAAAGGTAGAATGCTGCTCAATGCTACACTCACACCTGCCTGGGATCCATAATCTGAAAGCGCTATAACTTCTATCTTCATATAGCCCCAGGAGGTGCATTTAAGGTCATTAATACCTACGTGGACTATGGCAGAGTCATACTGATGCTTGTGGTTCAGTGTCCTTAGTGCATATGTGATGCAGCAGATCCTTGCTCCTGGGGTCAGGGGCCATCATTTTCTTTCATAATAGAGTCTCTAGTAACCAATATAATGGGTTGTGTGGCAGTTTTCTTTAAGGGCTTAGAGGATGAGACATTGTGAGATGTGGCTGTATGTATCCTGGTAAGTGTTATCTTTGTAGAGTGTTTGGGAGTTTGCTAACTGCAGCTTATGGGAGGCCTTTGAGGTTTGGATAGATTGCATTTAAAAGTCTTAGGATATGTGAGTTTATGTGTCTGATCCATAGTAGGTATAGTATCTGTATGTGTTACTTGCAACCTGTTTGGAGATATCAATGTCTGTATGCGAAAGCTTTGCCTCCAAAGACATAGTATAATTACATCTCTCACATACTTTGTCAATCTGCTTAAGAATAAGGTGGTTAACAGTCAACATGAGACAATTGCTACATTGTCTCAAGATGTACATTTCCACCAGGATGACTACAGAGACAGTAAGAAAGTACACATTCATGGCTATGAGGCCTCCTTTTTTGTGCTCTATGAGAGCTTTTGCAGTCAGGGTTTAGAGTTGTTTGGCTGGGAGGAGAGGTCTAGGATTGATCTAAAACAACATTCTTTGGAAATGCTTCTCAGCAGGCATACTTTCTTCTCTACACTCAGCTGGATACTTGAGAAAATAACATCTGAAGTTTTATATGGACAATTACAGCTCTAAGCAGATGTTTTTATGCAGGGAACTGCAAACCATTACTGCACACCTCAGCAGAAGTATGAGAGATGAGTCAGAGAGAAATCCAGTCAGTATGCAGAATTAATGCAGTATAAGTGTATAAATATAAGGCACAGTTCCTTCAGCCATTCACAATTCTGTCAATATTGTGAGTGATACTACAAGACTGAGGTTCCAGACTAAGTTCTGTCACTATTGTGAGTGATATTACAAGACTGAGGTTCCAGACTAAAGTCTGTCACTATTGTGAGTGATACTACAAGACTGAGGTTCCAGACTAAGTTCTGTCACTATTGTGAGTGATATTACAAGACTGAGGTTCCAGACTAAGGTCTGTCACTATTGTGAGTGATATTACAAGACTGAGGTTCCAGACTAAGGTCTGTCACTGTTGTGAGTGATACTGCAAGAATGAGGTTCCAGACTAAGTTCTGTCACTATTGTGAGTGATATTACAAGACTGAGGTTCCAGACTAAGGTCTGTCACTATTGTGAGTGATACTGCAAGACTGAGGTTCCAGACTAAGTAAATGGAGTAGAAATGTAATAAAATGAGTAAAATGGTATTAAATAAAATGCTAATATGTTGAATAAGTCACTAATCCAAAAAGCCCTGATAAAGAAAAAATTATAATGTAGACCACATCACATAAGCTTCACCCAAAATCAACTCATCATACAAACCGTTTAATAAAATCCTCAATAATTGTCTACCTAAAGCTAAGTGCTTATCTAATGCCAAACCCCTCAATCTTTCCCATCCTTTCACCATCCTTAAGATTAACCAATGTATTGACCAATCTATCTGCCTGAACAAATTTGTCACTGTCCCTAGTTCAGCTAAATGAACTCTAATCATCCTCACTGTCTCACCAAAATGCCACCCGTATACTACGTACTTCACTAAAAGGCTACCATTTAAACTGTTTCTGTTCCTAGCTATTGACCCAGAAACAACAAAAAAGATGGCAATGTTGAACTAGTGGAGACAGCCCAAGACCGCTGCACCAACCATCCAGCTACATGCTGCC
This sequence comes from Protopterus annectens, assembly GCF_019279795.1. NCBI lineage: Eukaryota > Metazoa > Chordata > Ceratodontiformes > Protopteridae > Protopterus > Protopterus annectens. The sequence goes on from NC_056731.1 coordinate 222,039,742, forward strand.
AATTCACCATACCGCCTATGCAGTTATTCAGAGTTGCACCTCTGCACCTGACTGGGCAGTCTGGAGCATGCAAAACTCAGAGTGAGACAAAAACATTTTGCCTGCCTGGAATATGTACAGGAGATAAAGGCAAGTTAATCTTAAGACAGTGTGAAAACAGATTCTTTAATAGCTCTGAATGCTAATAGACCTTGTAGCCTTATCAGCCAACACCTTAACCACTGCCTTGTTTTGCAAATAAGTTAACAAATTCCAGCTGATACACTGTCATTGTTGCTCAAAGAGACATCAGCTCTAGAAAAGTAATCTTTCCTGACTTCCCCTACCCAGGCATTGCACAGCAAACCATTTCCCCTTGAAATCAGCTCCCATGCCTATATCTCCTGGCACATCGCTGTGCAGCTGCAAGTCATCAGATGAAATGTAATGATCCTGCCACATGGTTACTCCATTAAACTGCTCCAAAAACTCATGCTAGATAACCAAAGCCTCCTTGACTGCCTTGGTCACTCTCATTCAGTGATGTTTCGTCTTTCCACCTCTGAGAAGGTTTGCCATTGATCTAGGAAAATCCCTGCCTGGCGCTATTGCTTGACATTAAAAATGTAACATGTAATTAAACATTAAACGAATGAAGAAGCTTCAAACATGATATACATTTAACATTACAGAAGTGCATTCTGGCAGGGGTTACATGTCACATAGACCCAGTTACTAACAGCTCTCATTTAAAGACATAGCTACAATACCATTACAATATGTGAATAAGAATACATGTGATATATCATCATTACTTTAAGAGAGGAATTTAACACATGTATGGCAGTTCCATTTAAATAGACTATGTATGTACTAGGTATATCATGTTATATACAACATTATACTCAAACATTTGCAATTCAACTTTGATACAAAGTTCATGAAAATAATGACTAGAATATTGACAGAGACCATGTATTATGTGCAGTTCTTATACCATAACAGGGGACTTGTAAAAGACATTTTTTTCTGTAATTCAATTTCCAGGTCCAGAGGGTTTGTTTTCTGAAGTGCTGAAATCATCAGGTTTACAGTCAATGGCTCTGTACCCACTTCTCATAAGGGATCCAAAGTAGAACTAGCTGTGAAATATAAAACAGCTTCAAAGTATGTACCTCAAAAAATAGTTTTCTTAACTTCACTAACATATCAAAGCTTATGCCATGTTCTAATGACACGAGTTATCCAGTATCATGCTTTAACGACTTTCTGAGTTCCTTTTTTTTCCTGTCAAGTTTGGAATGAACATTGAAAAACTTTCACCATGCCACTAAATAGTACTATAAGAATTTCTTTTAAGACATTCAGAAGACTCTGTCCCATGCATTTAAGAGTAGACATATGTTTCACACCTATTAATATACTGTTTTTACTTCGTAAATTACAACACTAGGAGATCATCCAAATGGTTGCCAACATTTCCTAAAACTTCAAGAATTTCTGTTATTACCCTTAAACTCATTAAAACCTATTTATGCCTCGAGGCATGTCTCTAGTAACATCCCATTGATGCTTGTAAGCATCTAAGATTACCTATTCACATTTACATTAATGATTCCAAAACCATGCTTCTTACAAGTTATTGAGAGAGTTTTATCTTAAAGGTTGCATGATAGATAATACAACTGAACTAGTACCTGGTCTCTGTCTAGGACAAGTAATGAGATATTAATTTTTCTTTATATAATTTTTATTTATATTGTTATAAATTTCATTTTTTTCTGTACCAAGTGGCACAAACAGAACTGCTTATCCTCGTATGAAAACCCTTAGCTGGATGAATAGAATGCTGCTGATAGTATGAGTGGTTCCTGAGACATTGTAAGTTGTTTACAAAATTTTACAAACTTAAATTTAATAAAATCCAGTTTAAGACCTAGAACTTAAAGAATACTGCCACTATAAAAATAGTTTGTGCTGAATGAAGAGTTTACACTTTTTTAGAAACACCTATAGTTTCAGAGATATGAACATTTGTTTGAAATTGGAGGACATAACTTGATTTTTTTTCAAAAAGCTTAGGCTATGTCCTTTGGAAGTTACAGTGCAAACTTCCAGATTTCTGGTGAAGGGATAGGTTAAGTACTTCTGGAGTTGATGATATGCCAAAAGGTAATCAGAGAATAATTCATTGATGCAGAGAGACATTGAATGAGTTCAGCTGTGAGTTAGCTTCATCTAACATAATTTACCAATATTCCTGAATGCCACTTAGCACTGCAAAGAGTTTGTATTAGTACTGTCTTGACATGTTCTTCAGCAGTATGACATGAATAATGTTCCCTTTTAATCTATTTGCTAAGTCCAGAAATCTATGAATATTCTTCATGGTGATCATATGAATGCACAACAATGGTTTTCAGACTGCTCCCTTAAATATATGTTTTAAAACTTAGACTGGCAGTTTAGAAGAGCAGCAGTCTTGTTGTGGAGAAACGTGTGAGTTGGAAAATTAGTTTCCTTGGCTAAACTTAGCCAACAACCCTCTCCTCCTCCCAACAACTTCCAACACATGTGAAAGATGCAACCATATAGCCAAACTGGAGGCTAAGCTCTCTCAACTCAGTACTGGTGTAACCAGTCAGGAGGAGAAGGAAACTACACTCACTACAATTCCAGTCTCACATAGACCTACCACGACAGCAAACCAAACACATAAACACAAAAAAACATACTCAGAGGCTCTAAATAAAAATCTGCCTAAGCAGCAGAGACCTCCAAAGCAGACACCCAAGCAACCGCTACCCCAAAACAAAACACGTGCAACACATAGCTTACAAAGCCAGTGTGCCGAACAGTCACAGCCCTTAAGGCTAAACAACACACCTGATACACTTGTAATAGGTGACTCTATCGTCAGGCACACTGACGTCCCGCTCACCAGGCTGAACAAGGAGAAGGTCATGGTGAACTGCCTGTTGAGCGCTAGGATCCGCCACATAACACAAGCACTCAAGTCACTCCAAGGCAAGTACAAATATGACTCAGTCATTGTCCATGCTGGTGTGAATGACCTGAGATGTACCTCCCTGGACTACATGAAAAGAGACATAGAGGAGCTCTCTGAGCATGTAGCCCAGGCCGGTATGACCCTGACCTTGAGTAGCATCTTACCCTCACCAAGAATGATGCCACAATATGAAGACAAGATGATCAATTTCAACAATTGGCTTAAGTATTGGTGTCATTCAAAGGGGATCCAATGCCTGTCAGCCTGGGATGACATGCTCGACAAGCCACGATGCTTCGCTAGGGATGGCTTGCACCTGTCACCCCTGGGCTTTCGGATATTGGCAAAGGCTCTTACTACCCCCGTAGTGCCTTTTTTAGGCAAAGCTCAAAAGACAAACCCACCTCCATACGTATCACAAGGGATAAGAAACTAAGAGTAATGCTACTCAATGCCAGAAGTCTAAACCTCAAGATGCATGCAATTGAAACTCTCCTTAGCATGGAGAACATCGATATCTGTGCAGTAACAGAAACCTGGTTCAAGGCTCCCGAGAGCACCCCAGCACTACCAGGTTATACCTCATACCATGCTTTTCGGCCCCAAAACTTGGACCGAACCACAAAAGGAGGGGGAGTATCAATATTCGTCAAAGATACCCACACCTCCAGGTTGGTGGCACAGCACAAAGCATCAGAGACTATCCATGTGCAACTAACAGTAGATAAAACTGCCTTCCAGTTTATAGCCTGCTACAGACCACCCTCTCAAACCCAGGAACTCCACTTGGCCTTCCTGAGAACACTGGAAAATATGAAGGTCTCTCCAAACACCATTATATTGGGCGACTTCAACTACCCAAACATAGACTGGGAGCATTATTCTAGCTCCAACACCCTAGCCCAAAGGTTCCTAGAATTTATAAACTCAAATGCTATGGAACAACTTGTTACCACTCCCACAAGAGGGGAAAACATACTGGACCTGATCATCACCAACATGGGGACTCTATGCTCCAGACCAGAAGTGTATCCCACACTGGTATGATCAGACCATAAACTAATCTCACTGGATATTCACATCCCGACCCCACCCCCTGCCCAGAAAACCACAGGGAAAACTTCTCTAAAGCAAATTTCACACTCCTCAAAACCGAGGTGGAATCCTTCAAAGCCCCCGGGCCTGTGGAAAATACGGCCCAGACTGCAGAATCCTTTATAAATGCATTCTATGTACACCTTCAGGAATGCATGGATCATGCAATCCCAAATAAAACCAAGACCCAACCCTCCAAATGCAGACGTCCTGTCTGGTGGACCCCAGCCATAAACAAACTATACAATAGAAGGAGGAAGCTACTACATGATAGAGCAAAATCCCAAAAAGGGAAGGCATCTCTGATCAGTATTATCAAAAAACTATGGGCACTCATAAAATCGTCTAAGGCCAGCTTCGAGAGAAAAATTGCACAGGACACTAAGGATAATCACAAGGCTTTCTTTAGTTATGTTAGGAACCTGCGTGGGAATTCCCAGATATGCTCAGAATTAGTCCAAAATGGCAAAAAATACACCAAACCCACAGACATTGCCAACATCCTAGCTGACAGGTTCAGCGCAAACTCCCCCCCCCACCAAAAGGGCAAATATCTATCCCAGCAGAGTGCTGCCCCCCTGACATCTCAGATGCTCAGGTAAGAGCCGCCCTCTCCAAAGCAAAAAACACAGCATCAATGGGATCAGACGGTCTCCCGGGCTGCGTCCTATATGAACTCCAAGAAGAGCTAAACCCAAACCTAAAACTACTGTTCAATATCAGCCTTACTACAGGATATGTACCCAAAGAGTGGCGTACAGCAACAGTGGTCCCTCTCCACAAAGGTGGTGCCTCAACGGATCCTGGAAACTATCACCCCATAAGCCTGACTAGCTTGCTCTGCAAAGCTATGGAAAGGATCATCATGGACCTCATAAATAAAGAAATTGGGGACCTACAGACACTGGATCCTACCCAGTTCGGCTTTGTTAAGGGCAGATCCTGCCTCTTAAACCTGGCTGATTTCTTTGAAACAGTCACCAAGGCCATTGACGAGGGGAAGGTGGTCCACACAGCCTACCTGGACCTCGCAAAAGCCTTCGATACAATACCCCACTTGGGCATTATAGATAAGCTGACCAGCTTAAATATAAACCCCTATGTCACTAGATGGGTTGCAAACTGGCTCAAGGACAGAACCCACATGGTTAGAATTGCTGGAGCCATGTCAGACTCCAAACCAGTTACAAGTGGCGTCCCACAAGGCTCAGTCCTGGGACCTCTCTTGTTCAGTATATATTTCTCGGAGGTACAGGCCAACACGGAAGGACTGTGGCTGACCAAGTTCGCAGATGACTGCAAACTGGGCACCATAATAGACTCTCCAGCCAACACAAGCATCCTCCAAAAGGGCCTCATAGAAACAGACAACTGGTTCCAGAGCCATGGCCTCAAGCTAAACGTCAAAAAGTGTATAGTCATCCCCTTTGGCAAAAACAAAGTGCCCACAAATTACCACATAGGTGGTAATCCATTAAGTACAGAAGAAGTAATTAGGGACCTGGGGATCCAAGTTGATAGCAATCTCTCATTTGACAACCACGTGGCCAAAGTGGTTAGAAAAACATTTTATATAGCCCACCTAGTCATGAAGGGATTCACATCTAGATCACGGGAGGTCATCGTGCCTCTTTACTCATCCCTCATCAGGCCCATAATTGAGCACAATGCCCCTTTTGGGATGTACCTTACCAGACACCTGCAGCAACTGGAAAGACCCCAAAAGTACCTCACCAAGAGGATCAAAGGGCTCAAACAGATGCTATATGCTGCCCGGTTAAAGAAACTCCAGCTCTACTCAGTGGCATACCGCCTGCTCAGAGGCGATCTGTGCCTGATGTATAAAGCCATGTCCAACCCGGAATTAATGGACATGCTGCACCTCAGAAAATCCAAATTCCATCGAGCTACGCGCCCGAGAGACTTGAACTTCAGCACTGAAATAAATAGGACATGCTGGAGGGACAGATTCATAACCCAGAGGCTCCCTTCACTCTGGAATAAAATCCCAGTCCAGGTTAGGCAGAGTCCCTCATTGACTCTCTTCAAGAGGAATCTTGATGAGTGGATGGGAGATCGTAGGTTTTCCCTGGGTATAACTTCTGTGTCACTGTTAGACAGAGGCACAGTATACTAACCTCAAAAAAGGGCATAGCAAAATTAATTTAAAATGGGTGGCGAAAGCCAAACACACTCTGGCTAGGCTTATAAATGCCCTAGGGCAGATAGCCTAGTATGAACCTATGAACCTATGAAGTAAAGACAAAGTCAGATAAACAGGTAATTTTTGGATATGCTTGTCAATCATTTGGCTTCCAAATAGATAGCCAGGAAGATGTTTGAGATTCCAAGAAATGTTGAAGCAAATCATTTGGACTCCACTAAAGCTGCATCATGGAAGGAATTGTTAGCTGGATTTAAATAGACTGAAGAGCAATTTTGTAGTTTTATACCACTACTGACCAAGAGGAATGCTAAAATTGTGAAAGCAAAGATCTCATGATATGCTGCAGCCATTGAGTAAGTGCTATCATGGAGTGAGGACCTTAAGCAAAAATTCAATATTGTACAGTTGTAAGGTCAAATTTCTGAAGGAAAAAGTGGGTATAAATTGAGAATTCCCCATTACAAGAAAGAACATTCATGTCATTGGAGCTAGTTCCTGAGAAGATGGAAAGAAGTGATTATATCACTTATATTCAGATTAAGTTGACAGAATGTTCTAGAGTACATGTGACAAAAATTAAAACTGAGTGAATGTGCAGAGTATTTATGCCTAGAAGAAAAGTTGCAGAAGGTGGGTCCAAGAATAGTTTGGACAGACTTGAATAATTTAAAAGGCCAGTTGTTGATTTTGTTGCAATGTCCAAATAAAGTGTCTGAATCCTGGGATATATGTCTATTTTTTCAAAATGATTGTAGTCTATAGACACAAAAACAAAGCTTTCGTTTTGGTAATCTGTGTGGGAGAGTCATGTTTAAAAGTTGAAGTTTTCTTTTGCATCACTATTTTCTAAATACATTTCCTGAAAGGATTTATGATATTCAGAAACATACCATACTGCACTTTGTTGTGTAAGAAAAATTCTGCACTGAAGAGGAAAAGGCCCTGGTGGAATGTGTATTTATCTTGCCTGGATTAGCCTTGCTATAGTGGGTGTAAAAAAATAAAATAAAATAAAAAAAAGTTCAATGGTTTGCTTAGAGACAGGTTCTCCTTTTTTTGCCTCTATGAAGGAAATAAAAATCCTTTCGGCCTTACTAAAGGGTTTCATTCTGTCAAGCTAGTGCCACTGCATTTTGTTTTAACGTACTAAAAACTGTATATTTTTGATAATGGTGTTGGAAAAATGTAGGGTGCATCTTTAAAATGTGAGTTATAGTGCATAATGAGGGAATATTCTTGCAAAAAAGTAGCCAAGCAACATTATGTGTTTAGTTAACGAGCCAGTCAGTTAATTAAGAAGGCACTGATTGCCATTTAAGGCAGTATAAAAGGAAACAGCCTGGAGGGCTGGAATAAGGAAATCAGTTCCTCATCTGAAGAGCAGCAGAGAGGAAGCTCCTGGAGATGAGGAGATGCCAGTCCATTTGGGGTCAAGTAACACTGGTGCAGATCTGAAGTTAAGACCTGGTTGATACCTATAGGCATGGACTGGTTGGAAGGCTATAAGAGGTTGAAAAGATACTGAGAAAAATCATTGTATATAATTCTGAGAAACCAAGGTCTGCTGTTTTGTTTTTCTTTTTAGATGTTCCAGTTTGTTGTAATAAATAGATGTTTTTTGTATATTTGTATATCCAGTGTTACCTTTAACATACATTATATATATATATGGGTCTATATTAAATAAATGAAATGACGAAAGGGTAAACACTCTTGCGTCGACATGTAAAATACGAAACTACAAAACAACTAAGTGCGGAACAGCAATTATTTTCCCAGGGGAAAAAATTGTTCTTCCAAAAAAAAAAAAATTATAAAGACAAAATAAAGTAGAAAAATCAGCAGCAGGGCTACTAAAACAAGCTCTCAGCAGCAGAACAGAACAGGCAGCTAAAGGGCCAGCAAGCAGGGGAACACACCACCACCCAGTCCACAGCACTTCTCCTCCAGCAAGCAAGGCAAGCAGCAGGGCTAAGGCAATCCTTCCAGGCAGCAGGGCTTCCAGGCAGGGCTTCCAGGCAGGCAGGGCTTCCAGGCAGGGCTTCCAAGCAGGCAGGGCTTCCAGGCAGGGCTTCCAAGCAGGCAGGGCTTCCAGGCAGGGCTTCCAAGCAGGCAGGGCTTCCAAGCAGGCAGGGCTTCCAGGCAGGGCTTCCAAGCAGGCAGGGCTTCCAGGCAGGGCTTCCAAGCAGGCAGGGCTTCCAAGCAGGCAGGGCTTCCAGGCAGGGCTTCCAGGCAGGGCTTCCAAGCAGGCAGGGCTTCCAGGCAGGGCTTCCAAGCAGGCAGGGCTTCCAGGCAGGGCAGGCAATCCACTGAAGACGATGTCCAAGGCTCCAAGCAAGAATTTCAGATCTTAAGCAGCACCCTTTGTACTACAAAAGTAAAAGGTAATGCTGAAGCACCGCTTTATATTCTTAAATTTTCGCGGGCTTTGCAGGGCTTTTACTACTAACTCTACGTGTTGATTGGCTGCTTGCTGCACGAGCCTCGTCTGCAGCAAGCAGCCAATCAACAAGAGTCCAAGACGGGTCACGGGAATTTTTTTTAATACGCTGACGAGCCTGACGCTATTTCCGGACTCCGATTACAAGAACCGGAGAACCGGAGTGCCCTACTGATTTCCGGGCACTCCGGAAAAAAAACGGAGGGGTGGCAACGCTACCATGGCAGCTGGTGACTTCAAATCAAAGGGGGGCTGCTGGAGACAGCTGAATGGGTGGGGCCAACAGGAATGGGTGTGGCCAACTAGAAAGGAGTGGAGCTATGCCTGAAACCACAAAAACTGGGACTTTAATTAAATATGCTGCCCTGGGTGCCAAACTATCATTATGAGAGTCCAAGCAAGACAAAATTAAGTGTAGAAGAAAAAAAATATTTCAATGCATTGGCTACATGACAGCATCCTTAATATCTAGATGGAAACAAAAAGGTTGTGAGGCATGAAAAAATAAATTACTTTTTAAATACATTACTGGAATGCCAGTCAAAATCAAGTATAAGAAAAACAAGCAACACTCAACTCAAGCCACTTCTCCTTGCACTGTAGTTCTAATTATAATTTATATTCAGCTTTAAAAAAGTGTCAAGTAACATGCTGAAAGAAATATCTGTGATAACCCCACTTGTAAAAATGTTTCTTATCCAAAAAAGACCTAGTGCCTAACAATAACTATCTACTTGTTTCATGGAGAAAACATGATTAAAGTAAAAGCAAACAAGAAACAAGTTCAAGATAAATTGCTTATAGGATTACTGCACAGGTTATGGACCACATATGATAGATTTGCATTCTGTTTAGCTTATGGGTAAAGCCTGCAAAGATGACTGCAAGTCTCCAACAAATGTAATGAGCTTCTGAAAATACTGTAATCCTGTCCTTAATTACAAAAACTGTCATATGCCTTTCAATAAGGCTTATCTAGTTATGTAAATATTTGTTGCATGGCAACAGCAAAAAGGCTTTCAGTGTTGGATATTCTTTAACAGTATGCTTATTAAAGCTTACTTGCATCTTACAATCTCAGACAAGCTTACCTGATGGTCATTAAAGCATTGCTACTTAAACACAGAGCAACAGGCACTGCAACAATATGCATGTTCTGAATAATAAGAAGCATAAATCAACAGTATAAAAATATAACAGAAAACCAGAACATTCTGCAAAATCAAGGACAGATAAAAAGCCACTGTAGTACCTGTGTCTACCTTGGATGGGGGTATACTCTGCACACTTACTGAATAATACTCCTTGCCTTACTTGGACACATCCAGAGTCATTACATGGGGGAGTGGAGTGCAACAAGTATCTCACAATTTGAAATGTCTCTGGCTGACAGTGATGGCCCTGACACATTTGTCATACCTCTCAACCTCAGAGCAAGAAATCTGGACAAAGCCATAAATAGAAGTGGGACAAAGGCCAAAAAATAAGGACACTTTTTAAATATTGCTCATAAATTTCGAAAGATAATAGAATGGTAGGTCTTGCATTAATATGACTTTTCTGAAGAGTATGAAATCTGAAACTCAAATGTCTGTCATTATTTTCTAACTTCAATCTTTAAAGATTTGCCACTAATTTGCCAAAAAAACGCAATTTTATGAAAAACAGTCCAAAAATGTGATGCAAAAAGATAAAATAGCCACACAATACAGCTGGTAACCTGTCAAAGAAGGGACATCTTTTTAATATTAGTGCTGTTAAGTTGAGTAGCTGACAAAATAAGAGAATCTACATGCATTTCTGAAATAAAAGTAATCTGTAACTCTGATCATTACAGTTATTTATCAATTGTAAACCCTCCATGTTTTCTTCCAAAATCGCCATTTTGCGGGGGAATTATTAGGGGAACAGCAACATTTTAAGCCAAAATTAGGGACAGTTGAGAGGTTTGGATATACCTAATTCTATAAAGCGATTTATTTGTGCATACCTCTCAACCTTTTAATGCAGGAAATCTGGACAAGGCAAAATATATTGGGGGAACATACAAACAAGTACTAGCAATTGCTCTTTATAAACTTAGACAGTTGATAGAATAACAGGTCTTGCTGTAGCATGCATTTTTCTGAAGGGTATGAAGTTTGAAACTCAATATTTGTCATTATTTAGTGACTTCATTCCTAAATGATTTGCCAGAAACCCACAAATTTTATGAGGAGCAAACCAAAAATAAGAAGCAAAAATCTTTTGTTCTGAGGAAGTCTGGACAGTTGAGAGGTATAGTTCAGCTGGGGCTGTCTTTAAGTTTGCCACCCTCCCCCCTCACAAAAAACCATGGTCAAATTGGCCCCCGCCTGCAGCCATTCCAATGTGCCATTACTTGGCTATTTTGCCCCATTTACCATAAGCATTGTAATGTGCATACTGCTTTACTTCTACAAAGATCTTGATTTCATTTCAAAGTTTTATTTTACGTTTCACAGCACAAACACTAATAGACATCTGGTAAACAAAGCAATGCAGTCTCAAAATGAAAATAGACTTAGCATTAAAACTTCTCTGCCCTTGAAACTCACATTCATTGAAACAGCATTGAAACCCACATTTAAAGACAATACATCTGGCCAGTGGCAGATAAAGATTAACTTTGGGCTATTTTCAAGTCATAGGCCCCTTGCACACAAAACATACATGTGTTCTTTGATACAGCTTCCTGATTGTATTAAATTATATTCCTTGCATAATATAGTTCAGTTGTTAGAGGGCATTTTAAATGTATTGTTTTGAACATTTTTCTAGTAAACAATGAAACAAAATGCATGCAGCAATAATGACTAAACTGCCCAATTCAGAACATTTTCATCATAAAAGTCTACTCAAACTTCTACAATCCACCAGTATCAGTAAATATGCACAATCTCTGCAGAAGTAAAAGTCATCTAAATAATTCCACTTTAAAGAGATCTGTAACTAATGAAGAGGTTGGCTGCTAGCAAGCAACTTTATGTTTCATTGTTTCATTTACAAATAAAGTTCCTCTTGCCCTTGAGGAATAAATTGCCTATGTTACAATAAAAATGATAAGCTAGTAATATTGCAATAGAGAATGGACTGCAAACTGATAACAAGTTCATAGTTACTAGGTATCTCCACCAAAGAGGACATTCTCAAGACTGCAGCGTTCACCCCCTTTAAAAGTACAACACAGTACAATATCAGCAATGCATCTACATACTGTGGGAGTAGAACCAACAGCCTTCTGCATCAAAAGCAAATCCATTACCTGTTGTGCTATTAATGCAAGCAGACTCAGTATAAGCAGCACTAATCTTCTCTTCCCTTGAAGCTCTCAGCTCCTAGTAAAATTCACTCGACACTCAACTGTAGCTGTCAACTTTGCAGCACAAGAAATCTGGAAAAAGCCCAAATTTATTGGGGGGGGGGGCAAAAACCCCAAAACCAGGGACACATTTTAACTATTGCTTGTATAATCTTGAAAAGTTGCTAGAACAAAATGCTGTGTTACCTCCATGCATTTTACTGCCAAGTCTTGGACCCAGGACCCTGTGTACTACAGTCAGAGCAACATAACCATTATGCCATATCAGCTGTTTCTTAAAAGACAGGAAGAATGAAACTTAAATGGCTATCATTTAGTGATTTCAGTTCTCACCATAGCTCTCAACCACTTAGCACCAAACACCTGTACAAAGCCAATAATGGGGAATACAGCCCCCAAACATATTCACTGAATTCTATTGACTTCTCACCTTTGCTCTCAACCTCTTGGCACAAAAAACCTGGACAAAGCCTATAATAGGGGAATACAGCCCCCAAAATAGGAACAAATTTCAAATATTGATCTTATAAACTTAGAAAATTGCTAGAATAAAAGGTTTTGTGTTACCATGTACTGTCTGAAGAATATGAAGCCTGAAATTCAAATGCCTGTCATTATTTAGTGAAGTCAAAATCCAGACAATCACAGATTTTATGAGGAACAGAAAAGAACAAAAATATGAGGCAAAAATCTGAAAAGCTTTTACAAATGGTGGTAGGTAGTGAATTCCTCCTTTTGCTACCTTCACCCAAGGTATAGGGTTTGAGTCTGAGTTATTCTGTAGACACCAGGTATATATCCTGAGTTTCTCTCTAGCCACCAGGTATATTTAACTGGGACATTTTACACCACACACACACACACACACACACACACACACACACACACACACACACACACACACACACACACACACAAGTACCTGAGTTTGGAGTCCGTTCCAGCTTTGTTTGAAATTCCTGTAGCAGCTTCAAATTCCCAGCCCCCGTGCAAGAGCAAGCTATCCACCCTAAGTTTGAAATACAAGTCCTTCCTGCAAAAGCCATCCAGCCTGCAGATGTTGCAGTTCAATCCCCTTCCAGTCTATGCAGTTGTAACCGCATAGACTTCTAGGCATCTCTGTATACTGATGCCTTCTTCCTAACCTGGACTGGTTAAACAGCAGTCCAGATTCCTGCACTCATGCGTGGAGTTCCAGGAACGCTGAGCATGCATGTGCAGAGTTTCAGGGACACATCATTTCAGTTTTCTTTTTTTTTTTTTCTTTTCTTTTTACAGCTGGAGGAGGGGTTGCACTCCTGCAGTCCAATAGCATGAACTGCCCCTGACTGAATCTCATATCATCATTTTGAAGAGACTGAAAATGAGAACACTGGAAAAAAGAAAAAGAATACAAAAGCAATTTTTTGCAGGGAGTAAGCGCTGTTGCACCCCTGCCGCCACTTATATATACCAGCTCTGAGATCACCTTACAGTAGAGAATGTCAAATTCCACAAACCCTATTGTTCCATGATCTCGCACACAGAAAATATAGTAATTTCAGATCAGTTCAGTTGTGATGAACTGAACTAGCTTATGAGTGCTTCATTAACAGTACACTTTGATGAAAAGTTTAGTTTTATATATATATATATATATATATATATATATATATATATATATATATGGGTCTACAGTATTTATGCGAAAGCATAAAACCACAAATACATATGGAGTGAACCATATGCATCGAATGTGCAAGCCATTGAAAACTGTAAACAGAAATCTCCGTAGGTGGAGATTTCTATTTACTTCAATGTAGTGCGATCTCGGAGTTGGTATATTTAAGTAGTGGGGGGTGTGGGGTTGCAGGGGGGCTTGCCCCTGCCTACATCTTTTTTTTCTGTGTACTTTTTTCTTTATTAACTATTGAATGTTTAAGAGTTTGATGCATATGTGTCAATCTTTATGCATTCGAACTTTTGAACATTCAAGTTAATAAAGTAGACCCATTTACGTGTGTGTGTGTGTGTGCGTGTGCGTGTGTGTGTGTGTGTGTGTGTGTGTGTGTGTGTGTGTGTGTGTGTGTGTGTGTGTGTGTGTGTGCGTGTTTAGAATGACATTACTAAGCATTACTAAGCTTATTTACGACATATGCAGGTAATTGATATGCCTTCTCCGTTAGTCTTGTGCTCATTGCATACTGGTTTTTGAATGGCCATATGGGACAGTTTGCAAGAAACCACCAAAATAATTTGCACTTAAACATGTACTATTTGCTGTCATGCATTTAGTCCAGATTTGCTACATAACAATCATTCAGAATGTCATGTGCCTTGAATCTCTGTTGTAATTCATCTTTCTCCTCTTGTCTTTCTTGGCTGGTGCAGATCATAGCCATTATCTGCTGATCCTGTTATGCAAGTCCTTTATGTGCATGTTCTGAGTAGGTGACTAAATTACTTCAGACTGTGTATTTATACGCCTGTTGCTGAACATGTTTTCATTAAGTCTGAAAAATCCTTGCAGAACTGAATTCAGAAACCATGAACTGTGATATGACATTGCACTATTAAACAGATTATGTTAAAAGGTTTTATTTTAAAAACTGTATTCATACATATCATTAAAGCATGTTCAGCTCCACTCATTATGGAAATGTAGTATTTATATATTTATTAGTATTTAGAGAAAGGGGAAACTGTGCATAGGTACCCTGTCTGGAGAACAAACGTTCTCCAGCACGGTATTAATGTACAAGTAATGCCCACTGAAAAACAAGTCTGTCACTTCAAGGCAGCATATCACACTGCCGTAGAACCTAGACTGAAAAAAATTAATGGCCACCACTACTTTACACTACTTTATACTCGCTAAGCAGTGCTTTTGCTGTTTAGCGAGTGTAAAAAAAATAAACAGAAAAAAAGTGTATGTATGTGTATGTGTGCTTACATTTCTGTCTATGTGTGTGATTGAATGCATGCATGAAAGCAGCGGAGACCGTGTGTGTGTGTGTGTGTGTGTGTGTGTGTGTGTGTGAGATCGAGAGAGAGAGAGAGAGAGAGAGAGAGCAGTTATGTGTGAGTGAATGGGTGTTTGAAGGGAGTGGAGACTGTGTGTATTAGATCGAGAGAGAGGGAGATGGGTCTTGTATGCATAGGTGTCAACTGTCCAAATTTTCTCAGAATGTCCAGGTTTTTGTCTTATATTTTGTTTGTCTGTTCCTCATAAAATTTGTGGTTTTCTGAAGATTCGTGGCAAATCAGTGAGGAGTGAATTCACTAAATAAAGACATGAATTTGAGTTTCAGGCTTTATGTCTTTCAGAAAATGCATTTTAATACAAGACTTTTTATTCTAGCAATTTTCTAAGTTTATAAGGGCAATATTTAAAATTTGTCCCTATTTTGGGGGCTGTGTCCCCCCATTATTTTTGACTTTGTCCAGAATTTTTTGTGCTAAGAGGTTGAGAGTTATGCTTGTGCGAGTGAATGTGAGCATGAAACCAGAGGAGATTGTGTGTGTATATGTATGTGTGTGAAAGCAGAAGACACTGTGTATGAGAGACAGACAGAGAGAGAGAGAGAACAGGTTCTCTGTAAAATTGTTGCGTTTTACTTACTTATTTTTTTTTTAAGTACTATATTATTTTATATATTTTTGAAGTAAAATGCTTCCTCCAACACCATTAACATATACTACAGAAAGTTTGAAACATTAAGTGGTGGAACTATTTAGCATAATAAATTATATATAAAAAATATAGTACTTAAAAAAATAAGTAAAACACAAAATTTTACAGACAGACCATTCTCTAAGCACAATAATGCCCTCCAGGGTGCATGTTAATGTGTTATTAATGTCCTTCCAGGAGTATAGAGGCCCTCTGCCTGTGACGTCGAGCCTCATAATGCCCCTGAGTGGGCATTTATTACACATTAACACACACCCTGTTGGGCATTATTGCTTAGTTGTTTACCAGTGTCATCTGAGAGGGCACAAGAAATGACCCCTTTTCAGTCGAGGCAAAGGAAGAAAAGCTCCATTGAATATAGAGATATAGATGCACAGATTTGTAAAATGCCATCAATTATACAGATACACAGTAATACAGAGACATAGATATACAGATACATATTAAATTATGTTTATATAGTTATACAGAAATAAATTTGTAAGGATTTTAACAAATACATAATATTACAAATATATGCAGTAGATTTACATGTTTAAGGAACAGCAGAAATATTATTTTTCTAACTGATTATATCTTAGAAGACCCTTGAATTCCCATGTTTGTCAAACTGGTGTAGTTTATGGAACATTTATTTTTTTATTTTTTTTGTTAAACACACTTAATATGCCTTCATTTTATTTAAGTGCTAAAAACAAAAATAGTGTGGTAAAAAATGCTCATATTTTTCACCTGATGAAATACATTGCCTTGAAGTAAAGCTAGTCCATTGTTTTCATAAGTAAAATAGAGCTAATAAAGTACACATGGTTTCACAATTATTGTATTCTGGCTTTATTTTTTCCTTCCTGTATATTTTAATTAGATTTGAACCCTTGGTACAAAAAGCAAGATGCTTCTTCCCCAAGAAAATGTAATGCTTGCCCAACTGTTTCTGTATTGCATGGCAAACTTTACTGTTTGTGCTGACAATATAATTTCCAGAACTAATAGCTGGTTGGGAGCTTTTTAAAAAACACTGAGCAAAGTGGTCAGATGTCAAATTACCGGCAGCTGTTATTAACTCTCACAGACAGCAATGATGTCTGGCTGTGTTTCAAGAAATCTTCATAAATGCAATACAATTTGCAACAAAATCTGTAATTTGTTTCCATCTATTGACCAGGGTGCTCATTTTTTGATCCTTATATGACTCTTTCTGGGCTCGCGAAGAGTAACAGATGCCAGAGTAACTGACCATATACTGCATGTTGCAAAACAGTGAAGCTGGCATATTAACTAGCTATTTGTAATATAGCACATAGCTATTGAAAGGTGATTGTTTAAGCACTTGTAATATCTGTTTGAAAGACATAAAAAGATTATGATTTTTTTATTAATTAACTAGCTCTCACTGTAATTATGGTGCACTGCAGGTCCGGCATTAGCTGTTAAAATAATAACTTCTGAAAAGTGATAGCTAATACTTACATATACAGATATACAATATAATAAATGGTAATGATTTTAATTTTTAAACTGAATATATCAACATTATAATTGGCCCAAGGGTTAGAATATACCAAAATCTTACCATTTGGGATAAAATAGAGTTCAGTGGAAACCCTAAGTCTGTTCACCATTTAACACTTCCATGTCATTAGGAAGCACTGGCAGACAGAAGAACAAAGCAAGCACTGAGCGCATTAAAGCTGTTGGCAAGCCACCAGGGCAGCAGGCAGCCTCCACTGCTGAAGACTCGGTAAGCCTCATAATGATTCTTGGCTGCGAACTGGCAGAATGCCCACCAGCTCTACATAGTCTCAGTGCAGGTATTCTTAACACAGGCCCAAAAATTCTTCATTCGTTAACAAAAAAGCATTCACTTTAGAAACTGATTTCCTCTGTGAAATATATATATATATATATATATATATATATATATATATATATATATATATATGTGTGTGTGTGTGTGTGTGTGTGTGTGTGTGTGTGTGTGTGTGTGTGTGTGTGTGTGTGTGTGTGTGTGTGTGTGTGTGTGTGTGTGTGTGTGTGTGTGTGTGTGTGTGTGTGTGTGTGCGTGTGTTAGAATTTGGATGCTATTGTGTACCTACATTTTGAAAAAGGTTATGATCATTAATATATGTGGGAAAGGAACATATGCAAAAATCCTACTCTCAGCTATTTGTAGAAACTACTTACTAGTCACCCTCACAATGAGAAATCTATCCAGAATCTATCAATAAATTCCATTAGCAGAACTTGGTTGGCTTAAATGCAAACAATATATGGTAGCATCATGTGAGAAAATGGCTTACATGTTAATACATTCAGGTAACTGCTCTGATTTGTCCAGTATGAAGACAGTCTACCTCACAGCTCAAATGAAAAGTCAATACTAGGGTAATCATTCCTATGTTAAATTACATCTGATGTCACCTCTTTTCCATTTTATGAAGCTGAATTCTAGAATAATCTACCAGCTAAGATTAGGCTCACACTACAAAATAATTTTCTTAACCAAAATTTCCATAACAACTTGTGAGATAACTCATCCATAATAACTCTTCTTCTGGCCTCTGTTCTTTAATCCATGCAGGTATTATTGAACTCCCTCTTTTCAATATATCAATACTGCAAAAAAACCTTCCCACACTAACACATTGACTCCTAACCTAGGTTGTCTTTTTCCTTATTTTGTAACTATCCTACTCTTTGTATGAGTTCACCATGTATCTCATGGAAAGGGGGAGTCAGTGCTGACCATAGACTAACTCTACAAAATACATTCACTCAATAAGGACAAATGGGGCAACTCAAGATTAACATGGCTAGGCTTGTAAGGGTTCTTGAACTGCTAGCCTAGTAACCTCTTGTGAGCCTATGAACATATTTGAACCAATTATACTCAACATGGTACAAGTCTCTACCCTGTCACACTGACAATAAATAGTACCTCTGCAGTTACTTCCTGGGCATGACTTTTGTAGGTGCTGCATCTACTTCATTAAATGATATTGCATAATGTCTGTACCTTCTCATTGTCTGCTGCTTTAACTTGTAAATAGCTTTATTGTCAGGATTATAACCTGTACAAGATAATCAAACTTGCGAAAGCTAACCCTAATAAAAAAAAAATTATATATATATATATATATATATATATATATATATATATATATATATATATATATATATATATATATATATATATATACTGCTACCAGTGTGTATATACTGCTACTAGTGCGTATACCTCCAATGCTTTAAGTTATTATATTGTGTAGAAAATCAATTATGCCATCTGTTGAAATGCATAGAGTAAAACACATATAAACCATATTTTTCATTTTGACTGTTTATTATTTCTTGACTCATTTTGAAAACTTTGGAGCATTTCTACCTGGGACATCTCTGAGAATGGTTTATGCCCAACAACAGGACCTTTTCAGTTAACAAATTTCAATAAATATATAAATAAATACAGATTCATTACTACCCGGGTTTGGAAGTGACAAGAATAAGCAGTTCTATCAACAATCAAACAACTTAGTGTAACCATTCAACTGTTTCTGATGACTAGGCAGACATAATGTGGTATATTCTGAACATGCTTAACAATCCCTGCATAATTTATTATAACTCTTAGTAATAACATCCAATACACTTCTTATGTGCTCATGTGTTGTTTATGACACTTTCATGCAGCCCTAGGTACTCACCTAAAGTAAACTTAATGTTTGAAATATTGAAAGAAAAAACTCAGCCTGAAAAACATATGCATGTGTTGCTTTAACTACATTTTGTTTTGAACCACACACACACACACACACACACACACACACACACACACACACACACACACACACACACACACATACTATCTTGAAGTATAACCATTTTTGTCTCTTTTTAAGCTCGACTATTTGCATATCTCAACACATTTTACGCAGACATTAGGCTCAGAGTCAGAATTTTGTGTTGCAGTTAATGCAATACCAGAGTTAGGTTTAAAATGTAAGCATTGCATTTCCCCCTTTATTTTATAAACTCTCAGAATTCTTTTCAATGTTCTATATGTGCTGAGGCATAATATATAACTTGCTGTCTTGCTCACCCATGTTGTCAGATAATTTATTAATTCTCAGAAGTTAGGATGCATCTATTCAATAAGCATTAACCTTACTTTGATACCCGTGGATTACTTCTCATGAGTCCACTTATTTTAGTAGTCAGAAAGCAGCAGTAGTAAAGGTACCTGTTTCTCCTTATGAAAAAGTACCCAAACTGGGACAATTCAAGCAGTATATTTCAAACATGTGCTTTCTCTATATTTCCTGAAGAAATAAGAAAGGCATTTACCAGAACTTTTCTGCCAAAACCAGAGGCAGATTTCAGAAACAATATCTGCAATGTGTGAGACTTATTTGTATCCTTCGTGGACACATGTAGTTCAGTGGCTGACTTGCTCAGGTAGGTATGTAGAAGTATGCAGAGCATTTCCATATGGTACTAATGCAGCACATTTCAGTATAGTACTAATGCAGCACATTTCAGTAGGGTGCTAATGCAGCACATTTCAGTATAGTACTAATGCAGCACATTTCAGTAGGGTGCTAATGCATCACATTTCAGTATGGTACTAATGCAGCACATTTCAGTATGGTGCTAATGCAGCACATTTCAGTAGGGTGCTAATGCAGCACATTTCAGTATGGTACTAATGCAGCACATTTCAGTAGAGTGCTAATGCAGCACATTTCACTATGGTACTAATGCAGCACATTTCAGTATAGTACTAATGCAGCACATTTCAGTATGGTACTAATGCAGCACATTTCAGTAGGGAGCCAATGCAGCACATTTCAGTATGGTGCTAATGCAGCACATTTCAGTAGGGTGCTAATGCATCACATTTCAGTATGGTACTAATGCAGCACATTTCAGTAGGGTGCTAATGCATCACATTTCAGTATGGTACTAATGCAGCACATTTCAGTAGGGAGCCAATGCAGCACATTTCAGTATGGTGCTAATGCAGCACATTTCAGTAGAGTGCTAATGCAGCACATTTCACTATGGTACTAATGCATCACATTTCAGTATAGTACTAATGCAGCACATTTCAGTATGGTGCTAATGCAGCACATTTCAGTAGGGTGCTAATGCAGCACATTTCAGTAGGGTGCTAATGCAGCACATTTCAGTAGAGTGCTAATGCAGCACATTTCACTATGGTACTAATGCATCACATTTCAGTATAGTACTAATGCAGCACATTTCAGTATGGTACTAATGCAGCACATTTCAGTAGGGAGCCAATGTAGCACATTTCAGTATGGTGCTAATGCAGCA
The DNA here is from genome assembly GCF_019279795.1 of Protopterus annectens. Taxonomy (NCBI): domain Eukaryota; kingdom Metazoa; phylum Chordata; order Ceratodontiformes; family Protopteridae; genus Protopterus; species Protopterus annectens. The sequence continues at coordinate 222,060,783 of NC_056731.1, forward strand.
CATTTCAGTATGGCACTAATGCAGCACATTTTAATATGGTGCTAATGCAGCACATTTCAGAATGGTTATAATGCAGCACATTTCGGTATGGTGCTATTGCAGTGCATTTCAGTAGGGTGCTAATGCAGCACATTTCAGAATGGTTATAATGCAGCACATTTCGGTATGGTGCTATTGCAGTGCATTTCAGTAGGGTGCTAATGCAGCACATTTCAGTATGGTGCTAATGCAGCACATTTCAGTATGGTGCTAATGCATCACATTTCAGTATGGTGCTAATGTATCACATTTCAGTATGGCAGTACATTTCAGTATGGTTCTAATGTAACACATTTCAGTATGGTGCTAATGTAGAGCATTTCAGTATGGTGCTAATGCAGTGCACTGCAGTATGCTGCTAAAGCAGCACACTTCAGTAGGGTGCTAATGCAGCACATTTCAGTAGGGTGCTAATGCAGCACATTTCAGTGTGTTGCGAATGTAGCACATTTCAGTATGGTGCTAATGCAGCACATTTCAGTATGATTCTAATGTAGCACATTTCAGTATGGTGCTACTGTGGAGCATTTCAGTGTGGTGCGAATGTAGCACATTTCAGTATGGTGCTAATGTAACACATTTCAATATGGTGCTAATGTAGAGCATTTCAATAGGGTGCTAATGCAGCACATTTCAGTATGGTGCTAATGTAGAGCATTTCAGTATGATGCTAATGCAGTGCATTGCAGTATGTTGCTAAAGCAGCACATTTCAGTATGGTGCTAATGCAGCACATTTCAGTATGGTGCTAATGCAGTGCATTGCAGTATGTTGTTAATGCAGCACATTTCAGTATGGTGCTAATGCAGCACATTTCAGTATGGTGCTAATGCAGCACATTTCAGTAGGGTGCTAATGCTGCACACTTCAGTAGGAGGCTAATGCATCACATATCAATATTTCAGTATGCTGCTAATGCAGTGTATTTCAGTAGGTTGCTAATGCAGCACATTTCAGTATGGTGCTAATGCAACGCATTTCAGTATGCTGCTAATCCATGAATGAAGCAACACAAGTGTTTCATTTCAGAAACAGCTTTACTACCCTTTCTGCTGGTAAAATGAGTAAGCAATTATAGATACATAAAAAAGAGTATCAGCAAACACAGCAGAAATGTTGGAAATCACAGGAGAACTAGTTCATATGAAACATACTTCCAACAGTGCAAAGACCTATGAGTTCTATGACACCATTCACAATAGTATCAATGACTTATATAGCATAGCCTGACTGGATAACAGATCATGAATCACTTCAAAATGGTTTACGAGTTACTGAGGGTCATACATTGCTTGTATGAGCTGGCAATTTATAACACCTTAAAGAATGCATGGCTCACCTTTACTCTTGAGAAATAGTGTATTTGTTGCATTAACTATATTGCCTCCAGGGACTTTATAGCATCTAAAACAGGTTTCACTTGGACTCTTCCAGCCATCTGCTTTGAAGATACTGCACACGATTCTTGCTGTGCTGATACAATATCTGGATCATCGTATTTGGTTCTACAGGACACCAAAGGACAGATTGAACAGTATGCATATACTGTCTATAACTTTGATGCCATGTAGCTTGAAATGTAGGTTGTTTCATAATGAATATGTTGCCTATGTTTTCCATCAATGCGCTTGATGACTCCATATAATATGTGTTTGAATTCCACCACTGCTGTATGAGCTGGGCTGGATTTAAAGACGAGGCCATATACAATGGGAAGCTGGAGAAGCCTTATATAGCAGAATAAGGTCATCCAGTTAATAAGTATAGGAATAATAGTGTCTAGTAATGCATCAGTCGCTGTTTCTGCACCTAGTATGTAACAAACCCCTAGTAAAGTTTCCTGTATTGCAGGTAATGACAGAAATGGCCTGCACCACAGCTGATGGTGCCAATAATGCATCTTCTTGCTTTAGTGGAACATTATTATAAGGTCACCTATGGCCAGATGTGCTGGTGTGAACTATGTATTTCAGCTACTCAAGATGTGCTTGATATCTTGAGACTGTCATTGCAGTATATACCAGAGAAGGTTAGCAGAGACTTTGTGTGTGCCATGCGGCTGCACAACATAGCCATCAGGAAGCAGGCTATCTGGAGCATACCCATGTAATCAATCCCATGCCAGCATCCAACACTTTAACAACCTTCTGCAAGCATACCTCTCAACCTCTTAGAGCAAGAAATCTGGACAAAGCCATAAATAAAAGTGAGACAAAGGCCCAAAAATAGGGACAATTTTGAAATATTACTTTTACAAACCTAGAAAGTTGATAGAATAACAGGTTTTGCATTAGCATGAATTTTCTGAAGGGTATGAAGCCTGAAACCCCAAATGTCTGTCATTATTTTCTAACTTCAGTCTTAAATGATTTCCCACTAATTTGCCAGAAAACCATAATTTTATGAAAAACAGACCAAAAATATGAGGCAAAAATCTCGACATTCTGTGAAAATCTGTAGAGTTGAGACGTATGTCTGCAAGGGATGACAGTGACAGAAGTCAGAAGGATAGAGGAGATAAGCCTCTCCAATGGACTAAAGGCCCACTACAGGTTTATTTAGTTATTTAGTATTTGCTAATTTGGTAACTAGGTTGCTACAAGGCCTCTTTTCAGGCATGACCTTTATGAAAAAAAGGAAACAACAAATTATATAATATATATATGATTATATATTTAAAAGACAACAAAAAAGACAAACATTGAAATAAAAGTGAAGTTTAAGACAAACAGATGTACAGCATAGTTCAAGGTCAGTAAGCACTCAAATTATTTACATTGTCAATGATTGTGTAGTTAACTGAAGCAAACATTTATACTATACAAAGAAGGATGGACACCAGTAATAACCAAGCTAAGGTAGCAAACATCTCAAAATCAATTGCACTTGCAGAGTTCTTTGAGGTGTTCACTGAGTTTTCCATTAAATCCATCATGTTCCGTTTACAGTCTTCATTTCCTAGGGTAAACTTCTCCATAATGCTGGTGCAGTTCTAGAAATGGTTTCTTCCCTGAGAAAGAGGTTGAAAGCAGGCCTCTTCAAAGTCACTGCTCCATTATTGCTGGAGATCGCAAAATATGGCAGCGTACATTCTTGGAGCCTCTTTGCCAGTACTGGACAGTAGTCATGATTAAGTAGTTTAAAAATCAATAGGTTCAATATTAAAGATCCACAGCAGTTATTGGGAAATAGCTTGCCTTGGAGAATGGTAAACAATGGTGCTCTCTTTCAGGGTACAAGGATACAAAATTGTTGAAATTCATAAACACCAATAACAAACTGTAAAATCCACAATAAAAAGCAGCAGGACCCAGAAATGGGAACTAGTCCAACTTTATTCACTAAAACAATCACAATTAGCACTTTCATCTGTGATAATTATTTTAATGGCTGTTTAGTTATTTTTTTCATCTTTTCTAAGCATGTTTTTAAGTGATTTTGTTAATATTATGTGATGCATTATAAAATGTTTATAATTGTGTGTGGGTTCTTTAAATGTGATACATTGAAAGTCACATGATAATGGGATGTCTTTTAAATATGATGGTGTATTTAAGTGTATTTCATCTGATGAAGTCTGTTTATCACAGACAAAAGCGCTAATCATGGTTGTTTTACTGCATAAAGATACAAAATTGCAAACTCTGTTTTTCAGTATCTGAAAGAGTGATGCATCTGTAGTTTGGATTGTTGCTGATTTTTAGCAGTAAAGGGAACACCCCAAGTGGAAAAAAAGTTGTTAAAGGAGCCCTTTGTTCAGTAATAATTGCAATATATTGCTAGTTTTGATTTTCTCTGTATGCACATCTGCATTTTTGAATTTGCATAACTAGATAAAATGCCAAGTCCAAAGGATTCTTTCATAGACTCGTATAATTATGACTATAAATGCTTAATTATAATTATGGAATGATTTGGAGGTAACAGTTATGATGCATTAATAACCTCACAAAATAGAAGAAACCAAACAGTTATTGTATTCCCATACTTTTGACCAAATCCTTTAGACTTTACGACAACGTTCATATTCATATATGTTAAAAGTAGAAATTTGATGTTTTTGCATAACATCATTTCTATGTCTTTGTTTTGCTTGTACAAGGCTGTTTATTATTATTTATTTAACTGGGTAAGTGAATTGGCCCTTCTTGGAACCATTTTGGCCATGACCCATACCACTATCAAGGTCAAAGCCAAGCAAGACATATATGTGGACAATTTTGTGTAGCTAATGAAAAAGCATGTTGCTGGATGGTGGGGAAAAACTGGAGTATGTGGGGGAGAAAAAGTCCCTGCAGACATGAGCAGAACTTAACAAATGCACAGGCACACTGTGCTGAGGTAAGAACTGAACCCCAGACAGAGTAACAGACCATTAAACCACCATGCTTGTTCAAACAGGTTGTCAGGCAGTTGAATATGAATAATACAACTGAGCTGTCCAACAAAGAGTTTATGTGGAGCACTTTGATGCAGATGTAACTGTTGTGATATCCAATTTTATGTAACTCCAGATTGCTGAAAGGCAGTAGTTTAATAATAGTTTGTGTAAACAAGACTGTGGGTGTTGTTTTATTAAAAAGTACTCAGATGCCTTATTTCTTCTTCTCTAAATGGTATAACAACCATAAAATCTGACCATAAAGAAGTCTAAACACACACACACACACACACACACACACACACACACACACACACACACACACACACACACACAAACACACACAAACACACACACACACACACATGCTCACACACACACACACACACACACACACACACACACACACACACACACACACACACACACACACACACACACACACACACACACTATGCATTCAGAAAAAAAACATGCTCCAATTCTGTGGGAGAAACATTTGCCACTGATCTTTCCTGCAAAACAGAGCATAGTGAAGGCATGTGTCAAATGTACTAACCTGGTTTCAATAATGAAGATGGAGGCCAGAGTTCAGGAAAATCCGATTGGTAAGGCAAAAGGAATGTGATTCATCCAGGTATTAATTTACTTCCTTTACTGAGTTCATGAGTATGAACTGAATGGATTTCTAATAATGCAGAAGAGATTAACCTCATTGCACCTCAGCGGTTTATTTATTTAACAAAGTGCATTCACCTTTTGTGCATAGTTCTGAATGGCTGTGAATTCTGGCAATGTCTCAGGTAACAGTTTTAACATCTGAGAGAAAGCTGTTTAAGTCAGGCAAGTAATTACGCTTTATAAAGTGCTTCTTTTCATAAATGAAATCTTACTCATTTGATGTTTCACCATTTCTGAGACATCTAATACACTGTGTTATTACTGTAATGTCTGCCTGCTGCAGATTTTTAACACCTAGTGGGATATATTTAATAAAACGCAAACAAAGCATATATGTACACAAAACTCTGGTTTCATCCCGGGAACCTGTGTTAGCAAATATAGTAGGATACACAGTGTCATAAAAACAGAGTAGATGTTATAATTGCAGTAAATTTGAGAAGAAAACTGTGTTAGTGCTGTAGAGTCTGTAACTCTGTGACTGGCAGTATAGGTCTGCCTATTTTTGTTAAGTTGTTTCTTTTGCAGTTACATTTTTTATTTATTCATTTATTATCTAGTTACTTAGTCCGGCCCTCAGAGCATGTTTAGGCAAGACTCCAGCCAAAGTCAGAAGTACAATCACAAACAACATGTAGAGTTAAATAATTCAGTTTCTACTGTCCAATAGTTAAGAATCTTCAATATTTCATGGGTAGCAGTACATTTTGTCAAAGAAGAAACCATCCAATAAAACAACACAAAACATTATAAATGGGTCTGTGATCATAACCAGCTTTAACGTGTTTGAGTTGGTGATTTTAATAAAACTCACCATGAGAGAAATCATACGTCCTTGTAGTGAATAAAGCTTTATCTGTTATCATTTACTTCAGAGAAAAAGTGTGGGAGCGTTAAATGCTTTATTGCTTTAAAAGCTGCAACACTCTTATTCCTGTAGCACCATGACAAAAGACTGATGGGAAGTTAAAACAGCTTGAATCAGCTTAAAAAGCTACTAAACATTTCATTCAGCCTTCCAAAACGGCCGAAGTACACAACAGCATTTATAGCCGTGTCCACTTATACCCGTGTCCACTTCTTGCTGCTCTTCTGTGGTGTCCATTGACCACTGTTAATGCTTTAACATGAGACAAGAGCTTAGCAAAAGTGATGAGTGCTTAATTCATTGCTTCCTACATTTTTGTAACTTACATTATTTATCAGATATCATCTATCTAATGAAGCATGTTTTCAGTAGAAGATTTTGGAGAAAAGCGCTTAGGAAGCCAGTGGTTTCCTGGCTTAGAAGCTCTCAGAAAGCACAGGCCTTAATTATCCTTCTGCTTTTGAAGATTAAATGAGTTAACATAGAGGACTGTGATGAGGTCTCTGACTGTAACCTGTTTATTACGTGTTGAACAAATGGATGCCAAGAAATTCACTTCAAGAGCAAAGCTTGACAGGTGAATGTTGGCCTCCATGTCAAGCGCACATAAGAAAGGGGTATGATTGGAGACCCAGTCATAATTCTTTGCAGTCTGTGGAGCTTTATCCATGTACTACTAGTAACAGAAAAACAAAATTAGCTAATTCTTGTAGCAAGTTTTCATCTTTACAAATAGTCCATAGTTCCTCCATGTTTCAAGAAATTGGCTTCCACTTTATGTAACCATACCTCATAAAAAATTGCCCCAGGATTTAATAAACTACATGTAGGCACATTGTATAGCCTACACAGAATGTTACCATGTCAATGAACATGGTTCCCCCTCAGCAGCGCACCATGCATAGTAATGCTGGTGCATTGCCGAGGGAGAGCCGAGGAACATGGTTATTGAATCAGTGTAGGTAGTGTAGTGCTAACTGTGTCTGCAGATGAGAAAGACACTCCCTGTACTGTCCAATTGTATTATTGCCTTTCTCAGCCAATATTTTTTTTAACAGCCTTCCTCGCTGAACACTAGGGCCACCACACAAACATGTACTGTAAAGGTAAACAAAACTCAGCAGTCAGTGTACACACCCCCATGAAAAGTCACGCTCAGCATGGCAGCATGCTGTGCACACATGCTCATACCCAATGAAACATGTTTACTGAAGGTAAACAAAGCTTAACAGAAGCTGTACACACCCTGTGTTCAGCACAGCACTGTGCAGGGCAAACAGGCACCTCTGAGCTCCAATGAGCTTACAAGTCCACAGACCCACCCCCCTTTGATGTCAGCTACCTCTTCTGTGGACACCAACATGATTCTGTCCTTACACAGGTGGGATCTGTGGACATGGATACCCATTTGTGCTATTCAGTAACCCCAGCTCATTTGCATAGGGATCTGTGCACACAACCTGGAAATAACATGGTTCCAAGCACTGCCTCCTTAGCATCCGGGCCATTCCACCATTGTACATACTCCATGCAGTGTCCTATAATACATCACTGTAACATACTAATAACTTTGTTTTTTACAATAATTTTTTTTCATAACAGCATACTTGCGCACTCTGGCAGGCCATGCAAACATACCCAGATTATTAAAAAAAGTTATTTTACATTAATTTCCATACGTTTTTGGGCACACAGTGGATAGTTTTGCACATTTATGTCTTTGCTATGCCATTTCTGCCCATCTACCTACCCTTTTTTGGCCCCTGTTCTTATTTTTACATCCTGTATATGGAATATTTCTGCATACACTACTGACACCAACACGGGGTCTACAGGACTTCCTATCTGCTTCCTGGATCACTCTTCCTACCTCATTTGCATGCAATTCACCTGCTTATCAGGTAATTTGCATGACATGGATACTTCGGTGTTGGCACGCTCGTACACTCGGCTCAGCTTTGTTTACTGGATGGTACACCTACTTACTTTCATGTAAGCAGTGTGCCACTATGCCTACATGGAAAATAAGTCCATTTAGGTTTTATTAAATTCCCCCCTAGGTTTATTCTGCAATTTAATTTAAGAAGTCTAATTAATTTCCCCAAAAATTATCAATACTGCTCCTAAACTGTAGCTTAACTGAATAGTTGCCTCCAGTTTCTTGGAGTCAGTGTTTAGGTGAATAATAGAGAAACAGAATAAACTGTAAAATACATTTTTTAAATTGAGCCTGAAAGATATAGAAATATATATCAAACTAAGGATAAAATGGAAATGAATCATTTATCTGCTTCATGACAGCAGCCAGATGTTGTGAAATGAGAACTTGTCTCGTTACATATGACAGTGGGTATTCACAGCTGATCTTCTCAGACAACAGTGATTTAGATATCCTGGAATATGGTTCCTCAAAAGAACTGAGGGAAATGTCACATGTAGAGAATATGCTGAAATGTAGATTCCTCTCATACACCTGTATTGATTACCCTTATAGCGTCAGAGGCTCTGTTCTATTGTTCTGCATC